>NW_027369522.1:0-42079 GCF_046119375.1 Phyllobates terribilis
TATTACTGTTTGTGCATTTACAATATTCATTGATTTTTGCCATTGAAAAACATGTTTTTCATATACCAGAAATGTTTGAAGCTACTGACTGAATGAAAGGAGCTGGCATCTCACTCTCTTTGAATCTTCTTTATCATGCTAGGATTAACAGGAAAAAGCTAAAAATTTCAGAATTGCACCGTGCAATGTGGAGATATTACTGTTTGTGCATTTACAATATTCATTGATTTTTGCCATTGAAAAACATGTTTTTCATATACCAGAAATGTTTGAAGCTACTGACTGAATGAAAGGAGCTGGCATCTCACTCTCTTTGAATCTTCTTTATCATGCTAGGATTAGCAGGAAAAAGCAAAAAATTTCAGAATTGCACCTTGCAATGTGGAGATATTACTGTTTGTGCATTTACAATATTCATTGATTTTTGCCATTGAAAAACATGTTTTTCATATACCAGAAATGTTTGAAGCTACTGACTGAATGAAAGGAGCTGGCATCTCACTCTCTTTGAATCTTCTTTATCATGCTAGGATTAACAGGAAAAAGCAAAAAATTTCAGAATTGCACCTTGCAATGTGGAGATATTACTGTTTGTGCATTTACAATATTCATTGATTTTTGTCATTGAAAAACATGTTTTTCATATACCAGAAATGTTTGAAGCTACTGACTGAATGAAAGGAGCTGGCATCTCACTCTCTTTGAATCTTCTTTATCATGCTAGGATTAACAGGAAAAAGCTAAAAATTTCAGAATTGCACCGTGCAATGTTGAGATATTACTGTTTGTGCATTTACAATATTCATTGATTTTTGCCATTGAAAAACATGTTTTTCATATACCAGAAATGTTTGAAGCTACTGACTGAATGAAAGGAGCTGGCATCTCACTCTCTTTGAATCTTCTTTATCATGCTAGGATTAGCAGGAAAAAGCAAAAAATTTCAGAATTGCACCTTGCAATGTGGAGTTATTACTGTTTGTGCATTTACAATATTCATTGATTTTTGCCATTGAAAAACATGTTTTTCATATACCAGAAATGTTTGAAGCTACTGACTGAATGAAAGGAGCTGGCATCTCACTCTCTTTGAATCTTCTTTATCATGCTAGGATTAACAGGAAAAAGCTAAAAATTTCATAATTGCACCGTGCAATGTGGAGATATTACTGTTTGTGCATTTACAATATTCATTGATTTTTGCCATTGAAAAACATGTTTTTCATATACCAGAAATGTTTGAAGCTACTGACTGAATGAAAGGAGCTGGCATCTCACTCTCTTTGAATCTTCTTTATCATGCTAGGATTAGCAGGAAAAAGCAAAAAATTTCAGAATTGCACCTTGCAATGTGGAGATATTACTGTTTGTGCATTTACAATATTCATTGATTTTTGCCATTGAAAAACATGTTTTTCATATACCAGAAATGTTTGAAGCTACTGACTGAATGAAAGGAGCTGGCATCTCACTCTCTTTGAATCTTCTTTATCATGCTAGGATTAACAGGAAAAAGCTAAAAATTTCAGAATTGCACCGTGCAATGTGGAGATATTACTGTTTGTGCATTTACAATATTCATTGATTTTTGCCATTGAAAAACATGTTTTTCATATACCAGAAATGTTTGAAGCTACTGACTGAATGAAAGGAGCTGGCATCTCACTCTCTTTGAATCTTCTTTATCATGCTAGGATTAGCAGGAAAAAGCAAAAAATTTCAGAATTGCACCTTGCAATGTGGAGATATTACTGTTTGTGCATTTACAATATTCATTGATTTTTGCCATTGAAAAACATGTTTTTCATATACCAGAAATGTTTGAAGCTACTGACTGAATGAAAGGAGCTGGCATCTCACTCTCTTTGAATCTTCTTTATCATGCTAGGATTAACAGGAAAAAGCAAAAAATTTCAGAATTGCACCTTGCAATGTGGAGATATTACTGTTTGTGCATTTACAATATTCATTGATTTTTGCCATTGAAAAACATGTTTTTCATATACCAGAAATGTTTGAGGCTACTGACTGAATGAAAGGAGCTGGCATCTCACTCTCTTTGAATCTTCTTTATCATGCTAGGATTAACAGGAAAAAGCTAAAAATTTCAGAATTGCACCGTGCAATGTTGAGATATTACTGTTTGTGCATTTACAATATTCATTGATTTTTGCCATTGAAAAACGTTTTTCATATACCAGAAATGTTTGAAGCTACTGACTGAATGAAAGGAGCTGGCATCTCACTCTCTTTGAATCTTCTTTATCATGCTAGGATTAACAGGAAAAAGCAAAAAATTTCAGAATTGCACCTTGCAATGTGGAGATATTACTGTTTGTGCATTTACAATATTCATTGATTTTTGCCATTGAAAAACATGTTTTTCATATACCAGAAATGTTTGAAGCTACTGACTGAATGAAAGGAGCTGGCATCTCACTCTCTGAATCTTCTTTATCATGCTAGGATTAGCAGGAAAAAGCAAAAAATTTCAGAATTGCACCTTGCAATGTGGAGATATTACTGTTTGTGCATTTACAATATTCATTGATTTTTGCCATTGAAAAACATGTTTTTCATATACCAGAAATGTTTGAAGCTACTGACTGAATGAAAGGAGCTGGCATCTCACTCTCTTTGAATCTTTATCATGCTAGGATTAACAGGAAAAAGCTAAAAATTTCAGAATTGCACCGTGCAATGTGGAGATATTACTGTTTGTGCATTTACAATATTCATTGATTTTTGCCATTGAAAAACATGTTTTTCATATACCAGAAATGTTTGAAGCTACTGACTGAATGAAAGGAGCTGGCATCTCACTCTCTTTGAATCTTCTTTATCATGCTAGGATTAGCAGGAAAAAGCAAAAAATTTCAGAATTGCACCTTGCAATGTGGAGATATTACTGTTTGTGCATTTACAATATTCATTGATTTTTGCCATTGAAAAACATGTTTTTCATATACCAGAAATGTTTGAAGCTACTGACTGAATGAAAGGAGCTGGCATCTCACTCTCTTTGAATCTTCTTTATCATGCTAGGATTAACAGGAAAAAGCAAAAAATTTCAGAATTGCACCTTGCAATGTGGAGATATTACTGTTTGTGCATTTACAATATTCATTGATTTTTGCCATTGAAAAACATGTTTTTCATATACCAGAAATGTTTGAAGCTACTGACTGAATGAAAGGAGCTGGCATCTCACTCTCTTTGAATCTTCTTTATCATGCTAGGATTAACAGGAAAAAGCTAAAAATTTCAGAATTGCACCGTGCAATGTGGAGATATTACTGTTTGTGCATTTACAATATTCATTGATTTTTGCCATTGAAAAACATGTTTTTCATATACCAGAAATGTTTGAAGCTACTGACTGAATGAAAGGAGCTGGCATCTCACTCTCTTTGAATCTTCTTTATCATGCTAGGATTAACAGGAAAAAGCAAAAAATTTCAGAATTGCACCTTGCAATGTGGAGATATTACTGTTTGTGCATTTACAATATTCATTGATTTTTGCCATTGAAAAACATGTTTTTCATATACCAGAAATGTTTGAAGCTACTGACTGAATGAAAGGAGCTGGCATCTCACTCTCTGAATCTTCTTTATCATGCTAGGATTAGCAGGAAAAAGCAAAACATTTCAGAATTGCACCTTGCAATGTGGAGATATTACTGTTTGTGCATTTACAATATTCATTGATTTTTGCCATTGAAAAACATGTTTTTCATATACCAGAAATGTTTGAAGCTACTGACTGAATGAAAGGAGCTGGCATCTCACTCTCTTTGAATCTTCTTTATCATGCTAGGATTAACAGGAAAAAGCTAAAAATTTCAGAATTGCACCGTGCAATGTGGAGATATTACTGTTTGTGCATTTACAATATTCATTGATTTTTGCCATTGAAAAACATGTTTTTCATATACCAGAAATGTTTGAAGCTACTGACTGAATGAAAGGAGCTGGCATCTCACTCTCTTTGAATCTTCTTTATCATGCTAGGATTAGCAGGAAAAAGCAAAAAATTTCAGAATTGCACCTTGCAATGTGGAGATATTACTGTTTGTGCATTTACAATATTCATTGATTTTTGCCATTGAAAAACATGTTTTTCATATACCAGAAATGTTTGAAGCTACTGACTGAATGAAAGGAGCTGGCATCTCACTCTCTTTGAATCTTCTTTATCATGCTAGGATTAACAGGAAAAAGCTAAAAATTTCAGAATTGCACCGTGCAATGTGGAGATATTACTGTTTGTGCATTTACAATATTCATTGATTTTTGCCATTGAAAAACATGTTTTTCATATACCAGAAATGTTTGAAGCTACTGACTGAATGAAAGGAGCTGGCATCTCACTCTCTTTGAATCTTCTTTATCATGCTAGGATTAGCAGGAAAAAGCAAAAAATTTCAGAATTGCACCTTGCAATGTGGAGATATTACTGTTTGTGCATTTACAATATTCATTGATTTTTGCCATTGAAAAACATGTTTTTCATATACCAGAAATGTTTGAAGCTACTGACTGAATGAAAGGAGCTGGCATCTCACTCTCTTTGAATCTTCTTTATCATGCTAGGATTAACAGGAAAAAGCAAAAAATTTCAGAATTGCACCTTGCAATGTGGAGATATTACTGTTTGTGCATTTACAATATTCATTGATTTTTGTCATTGAAAAACATGTTTTTCATATACCAGAAATGTTTGAAGCTACTGACTGAATGAAAGGAGCTGGCATCTCACTCTCTTTGAATCTTCTTTATCATGCTAGGATTAACAGGAAAAAGCTAAAAATTTCAGAATTGCACCGTGCAATGTTGAGATATTACTGTTTGTGCATTTACAATATTCATTGATTTTTGCCATTGAAAAACATGTTTTTCATATACCAGAAATGTTTGAAGCTACTGACTGAATGAAAGGAGCTGGCATCTCACTCTCTTTGAATCTTCTTTATCATGCTAGGATTAGCAGGAAAAAGCAAAAAATTTCAGAATTGCACCTTGCAATGTGGAGTTATTACTGTTTGTGCATTTACAATATTCATTGATTTTTGCCATTGAAAAACATGTTTTTCATATACCAGAAATGTTTGAAGCTACTGACTGAATGAAAGGAGCTGGCATCTCACTCTCTTTGAATCTTCTTTATCATGCTAGGATTAACAGGAAAAAGCTAAAAATTTCATAATTGCACCGTGCAATGTGGAGATATTACTGTTTGTGCATTTACAATATTCATTGATTTTTGCCATTGAAAAACATGTTTTTCATATACCAGAAATGTTTGAAGCTACTGACTGAATGAAAGGAGCTGGCATCTCACTCTCTTTGAATCTTCTTTATCATGCTAGGATTAGCAGGAAAAAGCAAAAAATTTCAGAATTGCACCTTGCAATGTGGAGATATTACTGTTTGTGCATTTACAATATTCATTGATTTTTGCCATTGAAAAACATGTTTTTCATATACCAGAAATGTTTGAAGCTACTGACTGAATGAAAGGAGCTGGCATCTCACTCTCTTTGAATCTTCTTTATCATGCTAGGATTAACAGGAAAAAGCTAAAAATTTCAGAATTGCACCGTGCAATGTGGAGATATTACTGTTTGTGCATTTACAATATTCATTGATTTTTGCCATTGAAAAACATGTTTTTCATATACCAGAAATGTTTGAAGCTACTGACTGAATGAAAGGAGCTGGCATCTCACTCTCTTTGAATCTTCTTTATCATGCTAGGATTAGCAGGAAAAAGCAAAAAATTTCAGAATTGCACCTTGCAATGTGGAGATATTACTGTTTGTGCATTTACAATATTCATTGATTTTTGCCATTGAAAAACATGTTTTTCATATACCAGAAATGTTTGAAGCTACTGACTGAATGAAAGGAGCTGGCATCTCACTCTCTTTGAATCTTCTTTATCATGCTAGGATTAACAGGAAAAAGCAAAAAATTTCAGAATTGCACCTTGCAATGTGGAGATATTACTGTTTGTGCATTTACAATATTCATTGATTTTTGCCATTGAAAAACATGTTTTTCATATACCAGAAATGTTTGAGGCTACTGACTGAATGAAAGGAGCTGGCATCTCACTCTCTTTGAATCTTCTTTATCATGCTAGGATTAACAGGAAAAAGCTAAAAATTTCAGAATTGCACCGTGCAATGTTGAGATATTACTGTTTGTGCATTTACAATATTCATTGATTTTTGCCATTGAAAAACGTTTTTCATATACCAGAAATGTTTGAAGCTACTGACTGAATGAAAGGAGCTGGCATCTCACTCTCTTTGAATCTTCTTTATCATGCTAGGATTAGCAGGAAAAAGCAAAAAATTTCAGAATTGCACCTTGCAATGTGGAGATATTACTGTTTGTGCATTTACAATATTCATTGATTTTTGCCATTGAAAAACATGTTTTTCATATACCAGAAATGTTTGAAGCTACTGACTGAATGAAAGGAGCTGGCATCTCACTCTCTTTGAATCTCCTTTATCATGCTAGGATTAACAGGAAAAAGCTAAAAATTTCATAATTGCACCGTGCAATGTGGAGATATTACTGTTTGTGCATTTACAATATTCATTGATTTTTGCCATTGAAAAACATGTTTTTCATATACCAGAAATGTTTGAAGCTACTGACTGAATGAAAGGAGCTGGCATCTCACTGTCTTTGAATCTTCTTTATCATGCTAGGATTAGCAGGAAAAAGCAAAAAATTTCAGAATTGCACCTTGCAATGTGGAGATATTACTGTTTGTGCATTTACAATATTCATTGATTTTTGCCATTGAAAAACATGTTTTTCATATACCAGAAATGTTTGAAGCTACTGACTGAATGAAAGGAGCTGGCATCTCACTCTCTTTGAATCTTCTTTATCATGCTAGGATTAACAGGAAAAAGCTAAAAATTTCAGAATTGCACCGTGCAATGTGGAGATATTACTGTTTGTGCATTTACAATATTCATTGATTTTTGCCATTGAAAAACATGTTTTTCATATACCAGAAATGTTTGAAGCTACTGACTGAATGAAAGGAGCTGGCATCTCACTCTCTTTGAATCTTCTTTATCATGCTAGGATTAGCAGGAAAAAGCAAAAAATTTCAGAATTGCACCTTGCAATGTGGAGATATTACTGTTTGTGCATTTACAATATTCATTGATTTTTGCCATTGAAAAACATGTTTTTCATATACCAGAAATGTTTGAAGCTACTGACTGAATGAAAGGAGCTGGCATCTCACTCTCTTTGAATCTTCTTTATCATGCTAGGATTAACAGGAAAAAGCTAAAAATTTCAGAATTGCACCGTGCAATGTGGAGATATTACTGTTTGTGCATTTACAATATTCATTGATTTTTGCCATTGAAAAACATGTTTTTCATATACCAGAAATGTTTGAAGCTACTGACTGAATGAAAGGAGCTGGCATCTCACTCTCTTTGAATCTTCTTTATCATGCTAGGATTAGCAGGAAAAAGCAAAAAATTTCAGAATTGCACCTTGCAATGTGGAGATATTACTGTTTGTGCATTTACAATATTCATTGATTTTTGCCATTGAAAAACATGTTTTTCATATACCAGAAATGTTTGAAGCTACTGACTGAATGAAAGGAGCTGGCATCTCACTCTCTTTGAATCTTCTTTATCATGCTAGGATTAACAGGAAAAAGCAAAAAATTTCAGAATTGCACCTTGCAATGTGGAGATATTACTGTTTGTGCATTTACAATATTCATTGATTTTTGCCATTGAAAAACATGTTTTTCATATACCAGAAATGTTTGAAGCTACTGACTGAATGAAAGGAGCTGGCATCTCACTCTCTTTGAATCTTCTTTATCATGCTAGGATTAACAGGAAAAAGCTAAAAATTTCAGCATTGCACCGTGCAATGTGGAGATATTAGTTTGTGCATTTACAATATTCATTGATTTTTGCCATTGAAAAACATGTTTTTCATATACCAGAAATGTTTGAAGCTACTGACTGAATGAAAGGAGCTGGCATCTCACTCTCTTTGAATCTTCTTTATCATGCTAGGATTAGCAGGAAAAAGCAAAAAATTTCAGAATTGCACCTTGCAATGTGGAGATATTACTGTTTGTGCATTTACAATATTCATTGATTTTTGCCATTGAAAAACATGTTTTTCATATACCAGAAATGTTTGAAGCTACTGACTGAATGAAAGGAGCTGGCATCTCACTCTCTTTGAATCTTCTTTATCATGCTAGGATTAACAGGAAAAAGCAAAAAATTTCAGAATTGCACCTTGCAATGTGGAGATATTACTGTTTGTGCATTTACAATATTCATTGATTTTTGCCATTGAAAAACATGTTTTTCATATACCAGAAATGTTTGAGGCTACTGACTGAATGAAAGGAGCTGGCATCTCACTCTCTTTGAATCTTCTTTATCATGCTAGGATTAACAGGAAAAAGCTAAAAATTTCAGAATTGCACCGTGCAATGTTGAGATATTACTGTTTGTGCATTTACAATATTCATTGATTTTTGCCATTGAAAAACGTTTTTCATATACCAGAAATGTTTGAAGCTACTGACTGAATGAAAGGAGCTGGCATCTCACTCTCTTTGAATCTTCTTTATCATGCTAGGATTAGCAGGAAAAAGCAAAAAATTTCAGAATTGCACCTTGCAATGTGGAGATATTACTGTTTGTGCATTTACAATATTCATTGATTTTTGCCATTGAAAAACATGTTTTTCATATACCAGAAATGTTTGAAGCTACTGACTGAATGAAAGGAGCTGGCATCTCACTCTCTTTGAATCTCCTTTATCATGCTAGGATTAACAGGAAAAAGCTAAAAATTTCATAATTGCACCGTGCAATGTGGAGATATTACTGTTTGTGCATTTACAATATTCATTGATTTTTGCCATTGAAAAACATGTTTTTCATATACCAGAAATGTTTGAAGCTACTGACTGAATGAAAGGAGCTGGCATCTCACTGTCTTTGAATCTTCTTTATCATGCTAGGATTAGCAGGAAAAAGCAAAAAATTTCAGAATTGCACCTTGCAATGTGGAGATATTACTGTTTGTGCATTTACAATATTCATTGATTTTTGCCATTGAAAAACATGTTTTTCATATACCAGAAATGTTTGAAGCTACTGACTGAATGAAAGGAGCTGGCATCTCACTCTCTTTGAATCTTCTTTATCATGCTAGGATTAACAGGAAAAAGCTAAAAATTTCAGAATTGCACCGTGCAATGTGGAGATATTACTGTTTGTGCATTTACAATATTCATTGATTTTTGCCATTGAAAAACATGTTTTTCATATACCAGAAATGTTTGAAGCTACTGACTGAATGAAAGGAGCTGGCATCTCACTCTCTTTGAATCTTCTTTATCATGCTAGGATTAGCAGGAAAAAGCAAAAAATTTCAGAATTGCACCTTGCAATGTGGAGATATTACTGTTTGTGCATTTACAATATTCATTGATTTTTGCCATTGAAAAACATGTTTTTCATATACCAGAAATGTTTGAAGCTACTGACTGAATGAAAGGAGCTGGCATCTCACTCTCTTTGAATCTTCTTTATCATGCTAGGATTAACAGGAAAAAGCTAAAAATTTCAGAATTGCACCGTGCAATGTGGAGATATTACTGTTTGTGCATTTACAATATTCATTGATTTTTGCCATTGAAAAACATGTTTTTCATATACCAGAAATGTTTGAAGCTACTGACTGAATGAAAGGAGCTGGCATCTCACTCTCTTTGAATCTTCTTTATCATGCTAGGATTAGCAGGAAAAAGCAAAAAATTTCAGAATTGCACCTTGCAATGTGGAGATATTACTGTTTGTGCATTTACAATATTCATTGATTTTTGCCATTGAAAAACATGTTTTTCATATACCAGAAATGTTTGAAGCTACTGACTGAATGAAAGGAGCTGGCATCTCACTCTCTTTGAATCTTCTTTATCATGCTAGGATTAACAGGAAAAAGCAAAAAATTTCAGAATTGCACCTTGCAATGTGGAGATATTACTGTTTGTGCATTTACAATATTCATTGATTTTTGCCATTGAAAAACATGTTTTTCATATACCAGAAATGTTTGAAGCTACTGACTGAATGAAAGGAGCTGGCATCTCACTCTCTTTGAATCTTCTTTATCATGCTAGGATTAACAGGAAAAAGCTAAAAATTTCAGCATTGCACCGTGCAATGTGGAGATATTAGTTTGTGCATTTACAATATTCATTGATTTTTGCC
This sequence comes from Phyllobates terribilis, assembly GCF_046119375.1. Classification (NCBI taxonomy): domain Eukaryota; kingdom Metazoa; phylum Chordata; class Amphibia; order Anura; family Dendrobatidae; genus Phyllobates; species Phyllobates terribilis. Next base: position 10,307 of record NW_027369522.1, read on the forward strand.
ATTGAAAAACATGTTTTTCATATACCAGAAATGTTTGAAGCTACTGACTGAATGAAAGGAGCTGGCATCTCACTCTCTTTGAATCTTCTTTATCATGCTAGGATTAGCAGGAAAAAGCAAAAAATTTCAGAATTGCACCTTGCAATGTGGAGATATTACTGTTTGTGCATTTACAATATTCATTGATTTTTGCCATTGAAAAACATGTTTTTCATATACCAGAAATGTTTGAAGCTACTGACTGAATGAAAGGAGCTGGCATCTCACTCTCTTTGAATCTTCTTTATCATGCTAGGATTAGCAGGAAAAAGCAAAAAATTTCAGAATTGCACCTTGCAATGTGGAGATATTACTGTTTGTGCATTTACAATATTCATTGATTTTTGCCATTGAAAAACATGTTTTTCATATACCAGAAATGTTTGAAGCTACTGACTGAATGAAAGGAGCTGGCATCTCACTCTCTTTGAATCTTCTTTATCATGCTAGGATTAACAGGAAAAAGCAAAAAATTTCAGAATTGCACCTTGCAATGTGGAGATATTACTGTTTGTGCATTTACAATATTCATTGATTTTTGCCATTGAAAAACATGTTTTTCATATACCAGAAATGTTTGAGGCTACTGACTGAATGAAAGGAGCTGGCATCTCACTCTCTTTGAATCTTCTTTATCATGCTAGGATTAACAGGAAAAAGCTAAAAATTTCAGAATTGCACCTTGCAATGTTGAGATATTACTGTTTGTGCATTTACAATATTCATTGATTTTTGCCATTGAAAAACATGTTTTTCATATACCAGAAATGTTTGAAGCTACTGACTGAATGAAAGGAGCTGGCATCTCACTCTCTTTGAATCTTCTTTATCATGCTAGGATTAGCAGGAAAAAGCAAAAAATTTCAGAATTGCACCTTGCAATGTGGAGATATTACTGTTTGTGCATTTACAATATTCATTGATTTTTGCCATTGAAAAACATGTTTTTCATATACCAGAAATGTTTGAAGCTACTGACTGAATGAAAGGAGCTGGCATCTCACTCTCTTTGAATCTTCTTTATCATGCTAGGATTAACAGGAAAAAGCTAAAAATTTCAGAATTGCACCGTGCAATGTGGAGATATTACTGTTTGTGCATTTACAATATTCATTGATTTTTGCCATTGAAAAACATGTTTTTCATATACCAGAAATGTTTGAAGCTACTGACTGAATGAAAGGAGCTGGCATCTCACTCTCTTTGAATCTTCTTTATCATGCTAGGATTAACAGGAAAAAGCTAAAAATTTCATAATTGCACCGTGCAATGTGGAGATATTACTGTTTGTGCATTTACAATATTCATTGATTTTTGCCATTGAAAAACATGTTTTTCATATACCAGAAATGTTTGAAGCTACTGACTGAATGAAAGGAGCTGGCATCTCACTCTCTTTGAATCTTCTTTATCATGCTAGGATTAGCAGGAAAAAGCAAAAAATTTCAGAATTGCACCTTGCAATGTGGAGATATTACTGTTTGTGCATTTACAATATTCATTGATTTTTGCCATTGAAAAACATGTTTTTCATATACCAGAAATGTTTGAAGCTACTGACTGAATGAAAGGAGCTGGCATCTCACTCTCTTTGAATCTTCTTTATCATGCTAGGATTAACAGGAAAAAGCTAAAAATTTCAGAATTGCACCGTGCAATGTGGAGATATTACTGTTTGTGCATTTACAATATTCATTGATTTTTGCCATTGAAAAACATGTTTTTCATATACCAGAAATGTTTGAAGCTACTGACTGAATGAAAGGAGCTGGCATCTCACTCTCTTTGAATCTTCTTTATCATGCTAGGATTAGCAGGAAAAAGCAAAAAATTTCAGAATTGCACCTTGCAATGTGGAGATATTACTGTTTGTGCATTTACAATATTCATTGATTTTTGCCATTGAAAAACATGTTTTTCATATACCAGAAATGTTTGAAGCTACTGACTGAATGAAAGGAGCTGGCATCTCACTCTCTTTGAATCTTCTTTATCATGCTAGGATTAACAGGAAAAAGCTAAAAATTTCAGAATTGCACCGTGCAATGTGGAGATATTACTGTTTGTGCATTTACAATATTCATTGATTTTTGCCATTGAAAAACGTTTTTCATATACCAGAAATGTTTGAAGCTACTGACTGAATGAAAGGAGCTGGCATCTCACTCTCTTTGTTTTACCATATTTTTTTATTTTTAATAAACAATTTAACAGGGGAATAACACACGTAGCATAAAAGTAGTGACAAAAGAATATTCATAATAAGGAAAAATTCTGAGGGAAGGGAAAGGGAAAGGGAACAAACAGGAATGGATAATCAGGAAAGATGGGAGAAATTTGTTCGTCAAATAGTATATACGATAATGCAGAAATTTGAACACTTTAAACACACATTACTATCATTAGCAAAATTAAACATATTAATGAGCTAAACACGACACACATTAAGATGTTCCAGCGTTATGAGAGGGTTGAGGGAATTTAGTGAGCCAAATATCCCACTTCCTAGAAAATTTAAGTAAATTATTGTTGATAAGGGCAAATCTTAGTTCAAATATTCTATGGAGATTCATCTTATCAACTAAGTCCTCCAAAGTGGGGACATGTGACTTTCTCCAATAAAAAGCCAATGCGTTCTTACACACTGAAAATAAGTGAATCACCAAAGATCTTTCAAACGACTTATATGGTTCAAGATCTAAGGATAGTAAAGCCATTTGAGGGGTCAATACTACAGGTCTGCCTAAAAGGTCATCTACCAAAGAAGAGATCTGAGCCCATAGATTCCGGATTTTAGGGCAGCTCCAAAAGAGATGTAAAAGATCTCCCCTAAGGCCGCACTCCCTCCAACAAAGGGGAGAGTTACTGGGCTTTATATGGTGAAGCCTGATTGGAGTGTAATACCATCTGGTTAGAATTTTGAAGTAAGCCTCTTGTAAGGGCATAGATATATTAGAGGCCTGAGAAAAAAGAACAGCACTCTCCCATTGATCGGATTGGAAATTGAGTTTTAGATCTTTTTCCCAGCGTATCATGTAGAGGTGTTTTTGGAAGGAAAGATCATTATTGAAGCTGTTATATATGTGTCTCAGGCTCCAAAAAATTTTGTGGGATGGGTTGCTTAACAGGTTCACCGAGGTTTCAGAAACAATAAGTTTACCAGAAATAAATTCCAGAATAATGCTCTTTAAATGAGAGTATAAAAAGAAATCAGAGGAAGGTAAGTTGAATCGTTTTTTAAGAGTTTGGAAAGGAATAAAGGCAGAAGCTTCATAGAAGTCTCCAATTTTCCTTAACCCTTTATTGTCCCATTGATCTGGAATGGAAGAGTTATACAGATCAGCAACAAAACCAATTGGAAAATTTTTGACAAAAGAAAACTTATCCCTATCAGAATCTCTTAGGGGACTCTTTTTCTTTCTTTTGGCGATTTTTTTCCAGGCGTCAATAATCGCCTGGAAAATAGGATGGGAAGAATCATGAGTGCACTGTTTGAAGAGATGCCTAAGTAACAATTCACGGGGAGAAGAACCATTATTTAAGAAGGTCTCCAGAGTCATCCAAGCTGGGGGATTGTCAGAATTAAACCAATTACTGCTCTGTTTGATGAGGTTTGCCAAATAGTAAGCGGAAATATTAGGGTGGCTCAGACCTCCGTTGCACTTATTCTTGTACAATATATCTGCAGATATCCTCGCACGTTTATTATCCCAGACATAGGAATTAATCTGATTTTGAATTTTTTGAATAAAGATGTGAGAAATAGTTAAAGGTAAGTTGCGGAAAAAATACAAGATTTTGGGTAGAACAAACATCTTAATAGAGAGGACTCTACCCCACCATGACAAATCTCTTTTCAAAAATTCCATCAAATCTCCACGGACGATATCCTCAATCAGAACCAGGTTGTCAGAAATTGTTGAGTTAATAGTTTTACCAATACTGATCCCCAAATAAGTCAGATTGCGTTTAGCCAAACCGAAGGAAAATCTCGAGTGTAAAACCTCTCTCGTCTGACGGTCCAGATTAATGTTTAAAAGTTTAGACTTCTCATTATTGATCTTAAAATAAGAAATCTGAGAGAATAGTTCTAGAACCTTCGAAACTTCCGCAACCGAATTTACTGGGTCCAGCAAGGAAAGCATAACATCATCTGCAAAGAGGCCAATTTTAAATTCTCGAGATGGGGTAGAAATCCCCCTAATGTCAGTGTTTTCTCTAATCCTCTGTGCCAAAGGCTCCATAGCCAGGACAAAGAGAAGGGGGGAAAGTGGGCAACCCTGTCTAGTACCATTTGTGATAGGGATTGGATTTGAGAGATAATTGTTAACATAAATTTTTGCTTGGGGGTTAGAATAGAGGGCCATAATTGAAGAGAGAAATTTGTTATCAAAACCGAATTTAATAAGGGTGAGTTTAAGGTATAGCCAATTTAACCTGTCGAAAGCTTTTTCAGCGTCTAAAGCAAGCAATGAAGTTGGGAGTTTCGCCGTATTTATCACCTTAATAATATTCAGAAGTCTTCTAGAGCCATCAGTTGCTTGCCTCCCACCAACGAAGCCAATCTGATCATCGTTGATGAGAGATGGGAGAATAGTCGATAAACGATTGGCCAGAATTTTCGAATATATCTTAATATCAGTGTTAATTAGCGAAATGGGCCTATAATTTTTAACATTATCTCTCTCATCCTTAGACTTGGGTATTAGGGTAATGGTGGCTTCCAGCATTTCTGAGGGGAAGGAGCTTATTGAGGAAGCATGATTGAAAATTTTCGTGAGAGGGGAAGAAAGTAGGTCACAAAAAGTTTTATAATACTCATTAATGAACCCATCTGGACCCGGAGCCTTGAAATCTTTAAGTTGCTTTATTGTGTTAATAATTTCAAGGTTAGAAAAAGGCTTATTCAATGACTCGTGATCCAGAGGGCTCAATTTCGGTAGATTAATGGAGGATAAAAATTTGTTGATTGCATCTGGGTGAGGATGGGAAATTAGAGGATCAGTTTTGATGTTGTAGAGTTTTTTGTAAAAATTTGCAAACTGGTTCACTATATCTTTAGGGTGGCAAAACGTTATTCCACTATTGTTTTTTATTTTATCTATTCTATTAATTGCTCTTTTACATTTGACTAGGCGGGCCATAAAGCGGGTAGGTTTATTTAGAGCCGCATAGTAATTAAATTTTGATTTCCGAATAATTGCATCATAGGAGGAAGAAATTTCTGATTTTAGCTCTACCCTTAAATTTGAGAGTTCTTTTTGAATTATTGGGGAAGGGGAAGGAAGATTAATTTGCTCTAATTCTTTTTCCCTAATCAGTTTTTGAAGAGAATTAATTTTTGATCTTTTTTCTTTTTTTTCAGATGAGGATATCTGCATTAGTACACCACGAAGGACGGCCTTGTGAGCGCACCAGCTGGAGAAGGGATTAGATAAATCTGGGGTATCGTTCTCCCTAAAATAATCAGAAATAGCTTTTTCAATAATTTTTTTGTTTTTGGGGTTATGAATAAGTGAAGATCTACATTTCCAAAGAAATCCATTTTTAATAAGAGGACCAATATGAATTTCACATGACGTAGGGGCATGATCTGATAGAGACCTAAGGCCTATAGATACGTTAGAGAATTTGGGTAAAGAAAAAACGTCAGTTATTATTAAGTCTATTCTAGAGGCCGTTTGGTGCGCATCCGAAAAATGGGAGAATTCTTTGGAGGTAGTTTGCAGACATCTAAATGTATCAAATAGTTCATTTTTAAAAAGCCAATTATTTAGCGTCGGGTATAAATGACGGCTGGGGGAGGAAGAGTCCATATGCCCGTCCGGGACCATGTTGAAGTCTCCCAAAAAAATCAATTCGCCTCTCCTAACCTCTTCAACCTTTCTAAAAACCTTATTCAAAAAGGGTATTTGCTTTTTATTTGGGGCGTATAGGTTAACAACAGTGCACTCATGATTATTCAGTTTACAGAGCAATATATGGAACCTTCCATTGACATCTTTATGCTGATCTAAAAACTCAAATGGGACAGAATCTCTGATCACTGTAGCTACACCGGCTTTTTTCCGGTCGCTAATGGATTCAAATATATGAGGGTAGCGTTTGTGGGTGAAAGTAGGGTGTTTTCCCTCGGCAAACCTTGTCTCCTGAAGACACGCAACATCGGCACCAAGATGACCCAATTCCTTCCAAAGGGAGAATCTCTTATTGGGACTGTTTAGGCCTCTTACATTATAGGTGATGATCTTGATAGGCATAGGTAAATTAATAATTAAAGTAAGTCAAAAGGAGAGGGATCAGTTGGTCCAACAAATTCCCAAAAAATAAAAATCAACCGACAATCAAAGCTGGAATACAATATCTCTAGTATTAATTCAAAGATAGTAATAACAATAACCAAATATTCAAAGAAAAAGAAAAAAAAAACGAATCAAAAAATCTCCTGAGGGAACCTTCACCGAAAAGGTTCTCCCTCAGATTGGGGGGAAAAATAATGTGGACAAACCATGAAGGCTAAATATAAGAAGAATGATAAATTTATTATAGCATGTTACGTGAGGTGATAAAATGAGATTATTTTTAAAGAGGGCTCCCGAGGGAGTAGTGTTTATCATTTCAGCGGTGGGGTGCCTTTGTAACTTTGTGGGGAATGTCTTTTATAAAATCAAAAAATTTGGGGCCTTCATCAGGATCTGTAAGAGTGAATGTTTTCCGGTTAAAGAAAATCAGCAACTTTACTGGAAAGCCCCACCTATATGGGATATTCCTATCCCTCAGTCTATCTGTGATCAATTTGTATGACCTTCTTGCATCCATGGTTTCTTTGGAAAAATCGGAGAAGATTTTTAGATGCGAGAAAGGCTCTGGAAAAGTCCTATTTTCCCTGATATAATTCAAGATTCTCTCTTTGGTCGAGAAGAAATGCAACCTAGCTATTACATCCCTAGGAAGATCCGAGGAAATGGAGGTCGGACGAAATAAGCGATGGGCCCTATCAATGATAAGATCCTGCTCAGAAAGGGATGGGATTGTCTTGTGAAATAAGTCTTTGAGAAAAGCCGAGATATCTGAGGGAAAAACATCCTCAGATATGCCTCTAATCTTCAAATTATTTCTCCTACTCCTATCCTCCAAATCCGCAACTTTTAATCTAAGTCTTTTGAGCTCGGATTTAATTTCCAAATTATCAGAAGAGACAGACTCTACCTTATCCTCCACCGTTTCAAGTCTTTTAGTGTTTTCCTCCAATTTGACTCCAAAAGCTTCCAAAGTAGATTTCATGGTGTCTACCTGTTTCTCAAAGCCCAGTTTCATATTTCTGTCAATCGTCTTTAAAAGATTGTCCAGGTATGAACCAAGGTCGGTATTTCCCAACTCTTGAGAAATGGGTATTTTGGCCGGGACACTAGGCGTAGGGTCTGAAGACGAAGGGGAGACGTCCTTTTTGGCACGTCTCTTATCTGGACTAGGATTGGGAGACGTGTCCGAGGATTCCTCCTCCGAACTCGTGGCCAGTGAGGAATATTTGTTGCTCCAAGCTCCTGGATCCCTTCTCTTTGATGAGATGGAAATGTCCATCTCTTCCACTTTTTTTTCTTTAACTACGGTGGAAGGGGCAGGTTTAGCGTCATAAATTCTCTGTGGTTTTGGAGAAAATAGACTTTTAGCAGAGTCTTTGGTGGGAGAGCTTACTTTAAAAATCTGTCTGTCGTCAGGATTTCTATGAGGTGATCTGGACTTAAGTGGACTAATGGTATTGACAGTATCCTCTGAGGGATTTGAAAATGAAGAACGTTGGGAGGACTTCGCTCTTACCACACTAGTTTTAAGGGGAGCTTCCAAAGACTTTTGGGTATTTTTTTTGTTAGCCGCCATTGTAAAAAAAAAATAAGTCCTAAGTGTATATATAAGGAAAACACCAAAAAGACAATGGGAATATTTAACCTAGAGAGTGGATAGAAGACTTTAGAGTAGCAAAATGACTAGGAACAATGACTGGAAGAAATTAGCATTAAACAAATATTACTCCAATAAGAGGCAATCAATACCCTTAAAGACTGCAGAATTATGTACCCCCTAGAATGCAATCCTTTAAATGTAAATCACAATCAAAAATATCAAGAGAAATAGTAAACTTGACCTGAGGGATAAAAATAAAAGGCACATATAGTTCTTAACAGAAAACTAATTATTGTGGAAACTTGCAGATCTGTAGAGTTCCATGGGCACCAACTGTTATATGTATATCAGGTAGCGAAATCACAGTATATATATGGCAGAAGCAATTCCTCCTATCCTCCACCCCCCCTCAAAGTCAAGTCTCACAATTAAATGATTGTCCAAAGTTTGGTGTTTAATGGACCTCTGTATCAGTACTGATATAAAATCAGCACCATGGACAGCAGTGCAGAGGACGCTGCAGCAGGGGGCGGGAGAATTTGAAAAAATCAGCTGATTGAGTATATAGGACAGTGGAGGGCGACGGTGCTGCTGCAGCAAAGGACCAGGGTCCAAATCAAAGCGCCAGCAGCGCTACCACAAGAGGGGGAGGCAGTCACAGGGGTCTGCAGAGTCCTGTTGCAGAAGGAGGCGGGAATTTTAAATGAGCCGGTGATGATTGAGTACAGGGGACACGGAGCACAGCTGTGCTGCTTTAAAAGTTGAGGAGTGTATTATAGGAGCCTACAGGGCTCAGACACCGGTGGCAGACAGGTTAGCAGTACTGCAGCAGATAGGGGAATCAACCCACGGGGGTCTGCGGGGCCAGGCACCAAAGTCACAGAGTCAGCAGAGCGGCACAGCGGAGAGGAGTGTTATGGATCGCAAGCACCGGCGGCTTCTGTCAGTCACTGCCAGAGATAAAAGAGCGGCTCCCCCAGCAGCAGGAGGGGGATGCCGCCGCCGCTATACAGCACTGGGGTTGCGGAAATGCGGGCTGTGAGTACCGGCGGTGCCCGTCTGTATAATAAAGAGAGGGGCTGAGCGGTCCGGGGCAGAGGAGGGGGCAGCGCCACCACGGGAACAGCTCCAGTACAGAGGGAATAGCCGCACCACGGAGAAGGGAGCCCGGCTGCAAGTACCGGCGGTGACAGTCAGCTGGAGGCAGAGAGGGAGAGAGCGGCACCACAACAGCGGGCGGGGATATACCGCCACCACTATACAGCCCCGGGGTTGCGGAGATGCGGGCTGTGAATACCGGCAATGCCCGCCCGTATATAAGGGAGAGGAGCAGAGCGGGTCCGGGGCAGAGGAGGGGGCACCGCCACTACGGGAACAGCCCTGTTATACAGGGAACAGCCGCACAGGAGAAGATGGAGCTCGACCGCTGATACCGGTGGCAGCTGTCAGCTGGGGGCAGAGAGGGAGAGAGCGGCACCACAGCAACAGGCGGGGGGATATCGCCACCACTATACAGCCCTGGGGTTGCGGAGATGCGGGCTGTGAATACCGGCAATGCCCGCCCGTATATAAGGGAGAGGAGCAGAGCGGGTCCGGGGCAGAGGAGGGGGCACCGCCACTACGGGGACAGCCCCATTATGCAGGAAACAGCCGCACAGAAGAAGATGGAGCCCGGCCGCAGATACCGGTGGCAGCTGTCAGCTGGGGGCAGAGAGGGAGAGAGCGGCACCACAGCGAGAGGGAGAGTCACCGCTGCCACCGGAGCAGCCCCGGGATTTTACAGGACGGGACCACAGAGATGAGGTAAGAGCCCTGGCATCAGCCTGGGCTTAGCTAACCTTGGCTTGATAAGTGCAGTCCCGCTCCGTCTCCCGGTCTCAGCGTCGTTCAGGCTTGGGATCCTGGTCTTCAGTCAGTGACAGGAGTCTTGTCCTCGGGATCCGGTGGAAGTGTGGGTACTTGGTCCGGGGGTGCAGCGCCGCGTCTCTATGTAGTGGGGTCTTGCAGGTCCGGTCTGGTCTTCTGTGGGGTCACGTCAGCTGGATGGATGCCGGGTCAAATTATCAGGTGGCCGCTGGTACCTGATAGGAGAGGTCTGTGGGTAATGGCTGATGATTGATCTCCCTCAGTGGAGCTTTTCCCGGTGTCGGGTCAGTATAGGCTTTCTCTGCATACGGGGATCAGCTGATTCACGGGGCTCCGTGCCGCCGGTTTAAAAATATGAATCCTCTGCAATCTGCCAAGTAACACCTGATGAACGGTGTTCTGAGGCCCGGAGAAAGGGAGCAGTGAGGGTCCCTTTGCAGAGACACACAAACCTGCAAGCCTGCAGGTCTATGTCACAATACCCACGACTGGAATGAAATCAAGGACGCACCTCACTGCTTCCAAATGAAGTATCTCCTGGAATAACGGGTCAGGGAAAGTCTTTTTAGTATCCAGATGATCCTTAGGCTTTAAGAAGTTTGTCCATGCAAAAATTGAGTGAATAAATCCTCTTAAGTTGCTTTTATCGTCGCTTTGTAGTTTTAGCCCTCATGGAGCTCAGACCTATGCTGCCATCCTGGTCTGTGCCTAAGCCACGCCCCCCATCTCACTCTCTTTGAATCTTCTTTATCATGCTAGGATTAGCAGGAAAAAGCAAAAAAATTTCAGAATTGCACCTTGCAATGTGGAGATATTACTGTTTGTGCATTTACAATATTCATTGATTTTTGCCATTGAAAAACGTTTTTCATATACCAGAAATGTTTGAAGCTACTGACTGAATGAAAGGAGCTGGCATCTCACTCTCTTTGAATCTTCTTTATCATGCTAGGATTAACAGGAAAAAGCAAAAAATTTCAGAATTGCACCTTGCAATGTGGAGATATTACTGTTTGTGCATTTACAATATTCATTGATTTTTGCCATTGAAAAACATGTTTTTCATGTACCAGAAATGTTTGAAGCTACTGACTGAATGAAAGGAGCTGGCATCTCACTCTCTTTGAATCTTCTTTATCATGCTAGGATTAACAGGAAAAAGCTAAAAATTTCAGCATTGCACCGTGCAATGTGGAGATAGTTTGTGCATTTACAATATTCATTGATTTTTGCCATTGAAAAACATGTTTTTCATATACCAGAAATGTTTGAAGCTACTGACTGAATGAAAGGAGCTGGCATCTCACTCTCTTTGAATCTTCTTTATCATGCTAGGATTAGCAGGAAAAAGCAAAAAATTTCAGAATTGCACCTTGCAATGTGGAGATATTACTGTTTGTGCATTTACAATATTCATTGATTTTTGCCATTGAAAAACATGTTTTTCATATACCAGAAATGTTTGAAGCTACTGACTGAATGAAAGGAGCTGGCATCTCACTCTCTTTGAATCTTCTTTATCATGCTAGGATTAGCAGGAAAAAGCAAAAAATTTCAGAATTGCACCTGCAATGTGGAGTTATTACTGTTTGTGCATTTACAATATTCATTGATTTTTGCCATTGAAAAACATGTTTTTCATATACCAGAAATGTTTGAAGCTACTGACTGAATGAAAGGAGCTGGCATCTCACTCTCTTTGAATCTTCTTTATCATGCTAGGATTAACAGGAAAAAGCTAAAAATTTCATAATTGCACCGTGCAATGTGGAGATATTACTGTTTGTGCATTTACAATATTCATTGATTTTTGCCATTGAAAAACATGTTTTTCATATACCAGAAATGTTTGAAGCTACTGACTGAATGAAAGGAGCTGGCATCTCACTCTCTTTGAATCTTCTTTATCATGCTAGGATTAGCAGGAAAAAGCAAAAAATTTCAGAATTGCACCTTGCAATGTGGAGATATTACTGTGCATTTACAATATTCATTGATTTTTGCCATTGAAAAACATGTTTTTCATATACCAGAAATGTTTGAAGCTACTGACTGAATGAAAGGAGCTGGCATCTCACTCTCTTTGAATCTTCTTTATCATGCTAGGATTAACAGGAAAAAGCTAAAAATTTCAGAATTGCACCGTGCAATGTGGAGATATTACTGTTTGTGCATTTACAATATTCATTGATTTTTGCCATTGAAAAACATGTTTTTCATATACCAGAAATGTTTGAAGCTACTGACTGAATGAAAGGAGCTGGCATCTCACTCTCTTTGAATCTTCTTTATCATGCTAGGATTAGCAGGAAAAAGCAAAAAATTTCAGAATTGCACCTTGCAATGTGGAGATATTACTGTTTGTGCATTTACAATATTCATTGATTTTTGCCATTGAAAAACATGTTTTTCATATACCAGAAATGTTTGAAGCTACTGACTGAATGAAAGGAGCTGGCATCTCACTCTCTTTGAATCTTCTTTATCATGCTAGGATTAACAGGAAAAAGCTAAAAATTTCAGCATTGCACCGTGCAATGTGGAGATATTAGTTTGTGCATTTACAATATTCATTGATTTTTGCCATTGAAAAACATGTTTTTCATATACCAGAAATGTTTGAAGCTACTGACTGAATGAAAGGAGCTGGCATCTCACTCTCTTTGAATCTTCTTTATCATGCTAGGATTAGCAGGAAAAAGCAAAAAATTTCAGAATTGCACCTTGCAATGTGGAGATATTACTGTTTGTGCATTTACAATATTCATTGATTTTTGCCATTGAAAAACATGTTTTTCATATACCAGAAATGTTTGAAGCTACTGACTGAATGAAAGGAGCTGGCATCTCACTCTCTTTGAATCTTCTTTATCATGCTAGGATTAGCAGGAAAAAGCAAAAAATTTCAGAATTGCACCTTGCAATGTGGAGATATTACTGTTTGTGCATTTACAATATTCATTGATTTTTGCCATTGAAAAACATGTTTTTCATATACCAGAAATGTTTGAAGCTACTGACTGAATGAAAGGAGCTGGCATCTCACTCTCTTTGAATCTTCTTTATCATGCTAGGATTAACAGGAAAAAGCAAAAAACTTCAGAATTGCACCTTGCAATGTGGAGATATTACTGTTTGTGCATTTACAATATTCATTGATTTTTGCCATTGAAAAACATGTTTTTCATATACCAGAAATGTTTGAGGCTACTGACTGAATGAAAGGAGCTGGCATCTCACTCTCTTTGAATCTTCTTTATCATGCTAGGATTAACAGGAAAAAGCTAAAAATTTCAGAATTGCACCGTGCAATGTTGAGATATTACTGTTTGTGCATTTACAATATTCATTGATTTTTGCCATTGAAAAACATGTTTTTCATATACCAGAAATGTTTGAAGCTACTGACTGAATGAAAGGAGCTGGCATCTCACTCTCTTTGAATCTTCTTTATCATGCTAGGATTAACAGGAAAAAGCAAAAAATTTCAGAATTGCACCTTGCAATGTGGAGATATTACTGTTTGTGCATTTACAATATTCATTGATTTTTGCCATTGAAAAACATGTTTTTCATATACCAGAAATGTTTGAGGCTACTGACTGAATGAAAGGAGCTGGCATCTCACTCTCTTTGAATCTTCTTTATCATGCTAGGATTAACAGGAAAAAGCTAAAAATTTCAGAATTGCACCGTGCAATGTTGAGATATTACTGTTTGTGCATTTACAATATTCATTGATTTTTGCCATTGAAAAACATGTTTTTCATATACCAGAAATGTTTGAAGCTACTGACTGAATGAAAGGAGCTGGCATCTCACTCTCTTTGAATCTTCTTTATCATGCTAGGATTAACAGGAAAAAGCTAAAAATTTCAGAATTGCACCGTGCAATGTGGAGATATTACTGTTTGTGCATTAACAATATTCATTGATTTTTGCCATTGAAAAACATGTTTTTCATATACCAGAAATGTTTGAAGCTACTGACTGAATGAAAGGAGCTGGCATCTCACTCTCTTTGAATCTTCTTTATCATGCTAGGATTAACAGGAAAAAGCTAAAAATTTCATAATTGCACCGTGCAATGTGGAGATATTACTGTTTGTGCATTTACAATATTCATTGATTTTTGCCATTGAAAAACATGTTTTTCATATACCAGAAATGTTTGAAGCTACTGACTGAATGAAAGGAGCTGGCATCTCACTCTCTTTGAATCTTCTTTATCATGCTAGGATTAGCAGGAAAAAGCAAAAAATTTCAGAATTGCACCTTGCAATGTGGAGATATTACTGTTTGTGCATTTACAATATTCATTGATTTTTGCCATTGAAAAACATGTTTTTCATATACCAGAAATGTTTGAAGCTACTGACTGAATGAAAGGAGCTGGCATCTCACTCTCTTTGAATCTTCTTTATCATGCTAGGATTAACAGGAAAAAGCTAAAAATTTCAGAATTGCACCGTGCAATGTGGAGATATTACTGTTTGTGCATTTACAATATTCATTGATTTTTGCCATTGAAAAACATGTTTTTCATATACCAGAAATGTTTGAAGCTACTGACTGAATGAAAGGAGCTGGCATCTCACTCTCTTTGAATCTTCTTTATCATGCTAGGATTAGCAGGAAAAAGCAAAAAATTTCAGAATTGCACCTTGCAATGTGGAGATATTACTGTTTGTGCATTTACAATATTCATTGATTTTTGCCATTGAAAAACATGTTTTTCATATACCAGAAATGTTTGAAGCTACTGACTGAATGAAAGGAGCTGGCATCTCACTCTCTTTGAATCTTCTTTATCATGCTAGGATTAACGAAAAAGCTAAAAATTTCAGAATTGCACCGTGCAATGTGGAGATATTACTGTTTGTGCATTTACAATATTCATTGATTTTTGCCATTGAAAAACATGTTTTTCATATACCAGAAATGTTTGAAGCTACTGACTGAATGAAAGGAGCTGGCATCTCACTCTCTTTGAATCTTCTTTATCATGCTAGGATTAGCAGGAAAAAGCAAAAAATTTCAGAATTGCACCTTGCAATGTGGAGATATTACTGTTTGTGCATTTACAATATTCATTGATTTTTGCCATTGAAAAACGTTTTTCATATACCAGAAATGTTTGAAGCTACTGACTGAATGAAAGGAGCTGGCATCTCACTCTCTTTGAATCTTCTTTATCATGCTAGGATTAGCAGGAAAAAGCAAAAAATTTCAGAATTGCACCTTGCAATGTGGAGATATTACTGTTTGTGCATTTACAATATTCATTGATTTTTGCCATTGAAAAACGTTTTTCATATACCAGAAATGTTTGAAGCTACTGACTGAATGAAAGGAGCTGGCATCTCACTCTCTTTGAATCTTCTTTATCATGCTAGGATTAACAGGAAAAAGCAAAAAATTTCAGAATTGCACCTTGCAATGTGGAGATATTACTGTTTGTGCATTTACAATATTCATTGATTTTTGCCATTGAAAAACATGTTTTTCATGTACCAGAAATGTTTGAAGCTACTGACTGAATGAAAGGAGCTGGCATCTCACTCTCTTTGAATCTTCTTTATCATGCTAGGATTAACAGGAAAAAGCTAAAAATTTCAGCATTGCACCGTGCAATGTGGAGATAGTTTGTGCATTTACAATATTCATTGATTTTTGCCATTGAAAAACATGTTTTTCATATACCAGAAATGTTTGAAGCTACTGACTGAATGAAAGGAGCTGGCATCTCACTCTCTTTGAATCTTCTTTATCATGCTAGGATTAGCAGGAAAAAGCAAAAAATTTCAGAATTGCACCTTGCAATGTGGAGATATTACTGTTTGTGCATTTACAATATTCATTGATTTTTGCCATTGAAAAACATGTTTTTCATATACCAGAAATGTTTGAAGCTACTGACTGAATGAAAGGAGCTGGCATCTCACTCTCTTTGAATCTTCTTTATCATGCTAGGATTAGCAGGAAAAAGCAAAAAATTTCAGAATTGCACCTGCAATGTGGAGTTATTACTGTTTGTGCATTTACAATATTCATTGATTTTTGCCATTGAAAAACATGTTTTTCATATACCAGAAATGTTTGAAGCTACTGACTGAATGAAAGGAGCTGGCATCTCACTCTCTTTGAATCTTCTTTATCATGCTAGGATTAACAGGAAAAAGCTAAAAATTTCATAATTGCACCGTGCAATGTGGAGATATTACTGTTTGTGCATTTACAATATTCATTGATTTTTGCCATTGAAAAACATGTTTTTCATATACCAGAAATGTTTGAAGCTACTGACTGAATGAAAGGAGCTGGCATCTCACTCTCTTTGAATCTTCTTTATCATGCTAGGATTAGCAGGAAAAAGCAAAAAATTTCAGAATTGCACCTTGCAATGTGGAGATATTACTGTGCATTTACAATATTCATTGATTTTTGCCATTGAAAAACATGTTTTTCATATACCAGAAATGTTTGAAGCTACTGACTGAATGAAAGGAGCTGGCATCTCACTCTCTTTGAATCTTCTTTATCATGCTAGGATTAACAGGAAAAAGCTAAAAATTTCAGAATTGCACCGTGCAATGTGGAGATATTACTGTTTGTGCATTTACAATATTCATTGATTTTTGCCATTGAAAAACATGTTTTTCATATACCAGAAATGTTTGAAGCTACTGACTGAATGAAAGGAGCTGGCATCTCACTCTCTTTGAATCTTCTTTATCATGCTAGGATTAGCAGGAAAAAGCAAAAAATTTCAGAATTGCACCTTGCAATGTGGAGATATTACTGTTTGTGCATTTACAATATTCATTGATTTTTGCCATTGAAAAACATGTTTTTCATATACCAGAAATGTTTGAAGCTACTGACTGAATGAAAGGAGCTGGCATCTCACTCTCTTTGAATCTTCTTTATCATGCTAGGATTAACAGGAAAAAGCTAAAAATTTCAGCATTGCACCGTGCAATGTGGAGATATTAGTTTGTGCATTTACAATATTCATTGATTTTTGCCATTGAAAAACATGTTTTTCATATACCAGAAATGTTTGAAGCTACTGACTGAATGAAAGGAGCTGGCATCTCACTCTCTTTGAATCTTCTTTATCATGCTAGGATTAGCAGGAAAAAGCAAAAAATTTCAGAATTGCACCTTGCAATGTGGAGATATTACTGTTTGTGCATTTACAATATTCATTGATTTTTGCCATTGAAAAACATGTTTTTCATATACCAGAAATGTTTGAAGCTACTGACTGAATGAAAGGAGCTGGCATCTCACTCTCTTTGAATCTTCTTTATCATGCTAGGATTAGCAGGAAAAAGCAAAAAATTTCAGAATTGCACCTTGCAATGTGGAGATATTACTGTTTGTGCATTTACAATATTCATTGATTTTTGCCATTGAAAAACATGTTTTTCATATACCAGAAATGTTTGAAGCTACTGACTGAATGAAAGGAGCTGGCATCTCACTCTCTTTGAATCTTCTTTATCATGCTAGGATTAACAGGAAAAAGCAAAAAACTTCAGAATTGCACCTTGCAATGTGGAGATATTACTGTTTGTGCATTTACAATATTCATTGATTTTTGCCATTGAAAAACATGTTTTTCATATACCAGAAATGTTTGAGGCTACTGACTGAATGAAAGGAGCTGGCATCTCACTCTCTTTGAATCTTCTTTATCATGCTAGGATTAACAGGAAAAAGCTAAAAATTTCAGAATTGCACCGTGCAATGTTGAGATATTACTGTTTGTGCATTTACAATATTCATTGATTTTTGCCATTGAAAAACATGTTTTTCATATACCAGAAATGTTTGAAGCTACTGACTGAATGAAAGGAGCTGGCATCTCACTCTCTTTGAATCTTCTTTATCATGCTAGGATTAACAGGAAAAAGCAAAAAATTTCAGAATTGCACCTTGCAATGTGGAGATATTACTGTTTGTGCATTTACAATATTCATTGATTTTTGCCATTGAAAAACATGTTTTTCATATACCAGAAATGTTTGAGGCTACTGACTGAATGAAAGGAGCTGGCATCTCACTCTCTTTGAATCTTCTTTATCATGCTAGGATTAACAGGAAAAAGCTAAAAATTTCAGAATTGCACCGTGCAATGTTGAGATATTACTGTTTGTGCATTTACAATATTCATTGATTTTTGCCATTGAAAAACATGTTTTTCATATACCAGAAATGTTTGAAGCTACTGACTGAATGAAAGGAGCTGGCATCTCACTCTCTTTGAATCTTCTTTATCATGCTAGGATTAACAGGAAAAAGCTAAAAATTTCAGAATTGCACCGTGCAATGTGGAGATATTACTGTTTGTGCATTAACAATATTCATTGATTTTTGCCATTGAAAAACATGTTTTTCATATACCAGAAATGTTTGAAGCTACTGACTGAATGAAAGGAGCTGGCATCTCACTCTCTTTGAATCTTCTTTATCATGCTAGGATTAACAGGAAAAAGCTAAAAATTTCATAATTGCACCGTGCAATGTGGAGATATTACTGTTTGTGCATTTACAATATTCATTGATTTTTGCCATTGAAAAACATGTTTTTCATATACCAGAAATGTTTGAAGCTACTGACTGAATGAAAGGAGCTGGCATCTCACTCTCTTTGAATCTTCTTTATCATGCTAGGATTAGCAGGAAAAAGCAAAAAATTTCAGAATTGCACCTTGCAATGTGGAGATATTACTGTTTGTGCATTTACAATATTCATTGATTTTTGCCATTGAAAAACATGTTTTTCATATACCAGAAATGTTTGAAGCTACTGACTGAATGAAAGGAGCTGGCATCTCACTCTCTTTGAATCTTCTTTATCATGCTAGGATTAACAGGAAAAAGCTAAAAATTTCAGAATTGCACCGTGCAATGTGGAGATATTACTGTTTGTGCATTTACAATATTCATTGATTTTTGCCATTGAAAAACATGTTTTTCATATACCAGAAATGTTTGAAGCTACTGACTGAATGAAAGGAGCTGGCATCTCACTCTCTTTGAATCTTCTTTATCATGCTAGGATTAGCAGGAAAAAGCAAAAAATTTCAGAATTGCACCTTGCAATGTGGAGATATTACTGTTTGTGCATTTACAATATTCATTGATTTTTGCCATTGAAAAACATGTTTTTCATATACCAGAAATGTTTGAAGCTACTGACTGAATGAAAGGAGCTGGCATCTCACTCTCTTTGAATCTTCTTTATCATGCTAGGATTAACGAAAAAGCTAAAAATTTCAGAATTGCACCGTGCAATGTGGAGATATTACTGTTTGTGCATTTACAATATTCATTGATTTTTGCCATTGAAAAACATGTTTTTCATATACCAGAAATGTTTGAAGCTACTGACTGAATGAAAGGAGCTGGCATCTCACTCTCTTTGAATCTTCTTTATCATGCTAGGATTAGCAGGAAAAAGCAAAAAATTTCAGAATTGCACCTTGCAATGTGGAGATATTACTGTTTGTGCATTTACAATATTCATTGATTTTTGCCATTGAAAAACGTTTTTCATATACCAGAAATGTTTGAAGCTACTGACTGAATGAAAGGAGCTGGCATCTCACTCTCTTTGAATCTTCTTTATCATGCTAGGATTAACAGGAAAAAGCAAAAAATTTCAGAATTGCACCTTGCAATGTGGAGATATTACTGTTTGTGCATTTACAATATTCATTGATTTTTGCCATTGAAAAACATGTTTTTCATATACCAGAAATGTTTGAAGCTACTGACTGAATGAAAGGAGCTGGCATCTCACTCTCTTTGAATCTTCTTTATCATGCTAGGATTAACAGGAAAAAGCTAAAAATTTCAGCATTGCACCGTGCAATGTGGAGATAGTTTGTGCATTTACAATATTCATTGATTTTTGCCATTGAAAAACAAGTTTTTCATATACCAGAAATGTTTGAAGCTACTGACTGAATGAAAGGAGCTGGCATCTCACTCTCTTTGAATCTTCTTTATCATGCTAGGATTAGCAGGAAAAAGCAAAAAATTTCAGAATTGCACCTTGCAATGTGGAGATATTACTGTTTGTGCATTTACAATATTCATTGATTTTTGCCATTGAAAAACATGTTTTTCATATACCAGAAATGTTTGAAGCTACTGACTGAATGAAAGGAGCTGGCATCTCACTCTCTTTGAATCTTCTTTATCATGCTAGGATTAGCAGGAAAAAGCAAAAAATTTCAGAATTGCACCTTGCAATGTGGAGTTATTACTGTTTGTGCATTTACAATATTCATTGATTTTTGCCATTGAAAAACATGTTTTTCATATACCAGAAATGTTTGAAGCTACTGACTGAATGAAAGGAGCTGGCATCTCACTCTCTTTGAATCTTCTTTATCATGCTAGGATTAACAGGAAAAAGCTAAAAATTTCATAATTGCACCGTGCAATGTGGAGATATTACTGTTTGTGCATTTACAATATTCATTGATTTTTGCCATTGAAAAACATGTTTTTCATATACCAGAAATGTTTGAAGCTACTGACTGAATGAAAGGAGCTGGCATCTCACTCTCTTTGAATCTTCTTTATCATGCTAGGATTAGCAGGAAAAAGCAAAAAATTTCAGAATTGCACCTTGCAATGTGGAGATATTACTGTGCATTTACAATATTCATTGATTTTTGCCATTGAAAAACATGTTTTTCATATACCAGAAATGTTTGAAGCTACTGACTGAATGAAAGGAGCTGGCATCTCACTCTCTTTGAATCTTCTTTATCATGCTAGGATTAACAGGAAAAAGCTAAAAATTTCAGAATTGCACCGTGCAATGTGGAGATATTACTGTTTGTGCATTTACAATATTCATTGATTTTTGCCATTGAAAAACATGTTTTTCATATACCAGAAATGTTTGAAGCTACTGACTGAATGAAAGGAGCTGGCATCTCACTCTCTTTGAATCTTCTTTATCATGCTAGGATTAGCAGGAAAAAGCAAAAAATTTCAGAATTGCACCTTGCAATGTGGAGATATTACTGTTTGTGCATTTACAATATTCATTGATTTTTGCCATTGAAAAACATGTTTTTCATATACCAGAAATGTTTGAAGCTACTGACTGAATGAAAGGAGCTGGCATCTCACTCTCTTTGAATCTTCTTTATCATGCTAGGATTAACAGGAAAAAGCAAAAAATTTCAGAATTGCACCTTGCAATGTGGAGATATTACTGTTTGTGCATTTACAATATTCATTGATTTTTGCCTTTGAAAAACATGTTTTTCATATACCAGAAATGTTTGAGGCTACTGACTGAATGAAAGGAGCTGGCATCTCACTCTCTTTGAATCTTCTTTATCATGCTAGGATTAACAGGAAAAAGCTAAAAATTTCAGAATTGCACCGTGCAATGTTGAGATATTACTGTTTGTGCATTTACAATATTCATTGATTTTTGCCATTGAAAAACATGTTTTTCATATACCAGAAATGTTTGAAGCTACTGACTGAATGAAAGGAGCTGGCATCTCACTCTCTTTGAATCTTCTTTATCATGCTAGGATTAGCAGGAAAAAGCAAAAAATTTCAGAATTGCACCTTGCAATGTGGAGATATTACTGTTTGTGCATTTACAATATTCATTGATTTTTGCCATTGAAAAACATGTTTTTCATATACCAGAAATGTTTGAAGCTACTGACTGAATGAAAGGAGCTGGCATCTCACTCTCTTTGAATCTTCTTTATCATGCTAGGATTAACAGGAAAAAGCAAAAAATTTCAGAATTGCACCTTGCAATGTGGAGATATTACTGTTTGTGCATTTACAATATTCATTGATTTTTGCCATTGAAAAACATGTTTTTCATATACCAGAAATGTTTGAGGCTACTGACTGAATGAAAGGAGCTGGCATCTCACTCTCTTTGAATCTTCTTTATCATGCTAGGATTAACAGGAAAAAGCTAAAAATTTCAGAATTGCACCGTGCAATGTTGAGATATTACTGTTTGTGCATTTACAATATTCATTGATTTTTGCCATTGAAAAACATGTTTTTCATATACCAGAAATGTTTGAAGCTACTGACTGAATGAAAGGAGCTGGCATCTCACTCTCTTTGAATCTTCTTTATCATGCTAGGATTAACAGGAAAAAGCTAAAAATTTCAGCATTGCACCGTGCAATGTGGAGATAGTTTGTGCATTTACAATATTCATTGATTTTTGCCATTGAAAAACAAGTTTTTCATATACCAGAAATGTTTGAAGCTACTGACTGAATGAAAGGAGCTGGCATCTCACTCTCTTTGAATCTTCTTTATCATGCTAGGATTAGCAGGAAAAAGCAAAAAATTTCAGAATTGCACCTTGCAATGTGGAGATATTACTGTTTGTGCATTTACAATATTCATTGATTTTTGCCATTGAAAAACATGTTTTTCATATACCAGAAATGTTTGAAGCTACTGACTGAATGAAAGGAGCTGGCATCTCACTCTCTTTGAATCTTCTTTATCATGCTAGGATTAGCAGGAAAAAGCAAAAAATTTCAGAATTGCACCTTGCAATGTGGAGTTATTACTGTTTGTGCATTTACAATATTCATTGATTTTTGCCATTGAAAAACATGTTTTTCATATACCAGAAATGTTTGAAGCTACTGACTGAATGAAAGGAGCTGGCATCTCACTCTCTTTGAATCTTCTTTATCATGCTAGGATTAACAGGAAAAAGCTAAAAATTTCATAATTGCACCGTGCAATGTGGAGATATTACTGTTTGTGCATTTACAATATTCATTGATTTTTGCCATTGAAAAACATGTTTTTCATATACCAGAAATGTTTGAAGCTACTGACTGAATGAAAGGAGCTGGCATCTCACTCTCTTTGAATCTTCTTTATCATGCTAGGATTAGCAGGAAAAAGCAAAAAATTTCAGAATTGCACCTTGCAATGTGGAGATATTACTGTGCATTTACAATATTCATTGATTTTTGCCATTGAAAAACATGTTTTTCATATACCAGAAATGTTTGAAGCTACTGACTGAATGAAAGGAGCTGGCATCTCACTCTCTTTGAATCTTCTTTATCATGCTAGGATTAACAGGAAAAAGCTAAAAATTTCAGAATTGCACCGTGCAATGTGGAGATATTACTGTTTGTGCATTTACAATATTCATTGATTTTTGCCATTGAAAAACATGTTTTTCATATACCAGAAATGTTTGAAGCTACTGACTGAATGAAAGGAGCTGGCATCTCACTCTCTTTGAATCTTCTTTATCATGCTAGGATTAGCAGGAAAAAGCAAAAAATTTCAGAATTGCACCTTGCAATGTGGAGATATTACTGTTTGTGCATTTACAATATTCATTGATTTTTGCCATTGAAAAACATGTTTTTCATATACCAGAAATGTTTGAAGCTACTGACTGAATGAAAGGAGCTGGCATCTCACTCTCTTTGAATCTTCTTTATCATGCTAGGATTAACAGGAAAAAGCAAAAAATTTCAGAATTGCACCTTGCAATGTGGAGATATTACTGTTTGTGCATTTACAATATTCATTGATTTTTGCCTTTGAAAAACATGTTTTTCATATACCAGAAATGTTTGAGGCTACTGACTGAATGAAAGGAGCTGGCATCTCACTCTCTTTGAATCTTCTTTATCATGCTAGGATTAACAGGAAAAAGCTAAAAATTTCAGAATTGCACCGTGCAATGTTGAGATATTACTGTTTGTGCATTTACAATATTCATTGATTTTTGCCATTGAAAAACATGTTTTTCATATACCAGAAATGTTTGAAGCTACTGACTGAATGAAAGGAGCTGGCATCTCACTCTCTTTGAATCTTCTTTATCATGCTAGGATTAGCAGGAAAAAGCAAAAAATTTCAGAATTGCACCTTGCAATGTGGAGATATTACTGTTTGTGCATTTACAATATTCATTGATTTTTGCCATTGAAAAACATGTTTTTCATATACCAGAAATGTTTGAAGCTACTGACTGAATGAAAGGAGCTGGCATCTCACTCTCTTTGAATCTTCTTTATCATGCTAGGATTAACAGGAAAAAGCAAAAAATTTCAGAATTGCACCTTGCAATGTGGAGATATTACTGTTTGTGCATTTACAATATTCATTGATTTTTGCCATTGAAAAACATGTTTTTCATATACCAGAAATGTTTGAGGCTACTGACTGAATGAAAGGAGCTGGCATCTCACTCTCTTTGAATCTTCTTTATCATGCTAGGATTAACAGGAAAAAGCTAAAAATTTCAGAATTGCACCGTGCAATGTTGAGATATTACTGTTTGTGCATTTACAATATTCATTGATTTTTGCCATTGAAAAACATGTTTTTCATATACCAGAAATGTTTGAAGCTACTGACTGAATGAAAGGAGCTGGCATCTCACTCTCTTTGAATCTTCTTTATCATGCTAGGATTAGCAGGAAAAAGCAAAAAATTTCAGAATTGCACCTTGCAATGTGGAGATATTACTGTTTGTGCATTTACAATATTCATTGATTTTTGCCATTGAAAAACATGTTTTTCATATACCAGAAATGTTTGAAGCTACTGACTGAATGAAAGGAGCTGGCATCTCACTCTCTTTGAATCTTCTTTATCATGCTAGGATTAACAGGAAAAAGCTAAAAATTTCAGCATTGCACCGTGCAATGTGGAGATAGTTTGTGCATTTACAATATTCATTGATTTTTGCCATTGAAAAACATGTTTTTCATATACCAGAAATGTTTGAAGCTACTGACTGAATGAAAGGAGCTGGCATCTCACTCTCTTTGAATCTTCTTTATCATGCTAGGATTAGCAGGAAAAAGCAAAAAATTTCAGAATTGCACCTTGCAATGTGGAGATATTACTGTTTGTGCATTTACAATATTCATTGATTTTTGCCATTGAAAAACATGTTTTTCATATACCAGAAATGTTTGAAGCTACTGACTGAATGAAAGGAGCTGGCATCTCACTCTCTTTGAATCTTCTTTATCATGCTAGGATTAGCAGGAAAAAGCAAAAAATTTCAGAATTGCACCTTGCAATGTGGAGTTATTACTGTTTGTGCATTTACAATATTCATTGATTTTTGCCATTGAAAAACATGTTTTTCATATACCAGAAATGTTTGAAGCTACTGACTGAATGAAAGGAGCTGGCATCTCACTCTCTTTGAATCTTCTTTATCATGCTAGGATTAACAGGAAAAAGCTAAAAATTTCATAATTGCACCGTGCAATGTGGAGATATTACTGTTTGTGCATTTACAATATTCATTGATTTTTGCCATTGAAAAACATGTTTTTCATATACCAGAAATGTTTGAAGCTACTGACTGAATGAAAGGAGCTGGCATCTCACTCTCTTTGAATCTTCTTTATCATGCTAGGATTAGCAGGAAAAAGCAAAAAATTTCAGAATTGCACCTTGCAATGTGGAGATATTACTGTGCATTTACAATATTCATTGATTTTGCCATTGAAAAACATGTTTTTCATATACCAGAAATGTTTGAAGCTACTGACTGAATGAAAGGAGCTGGCATCTCACTCTCTTTGAATCTTCTTTATCATGCTAGGATTAACAGGAAAAAGCTAAAAATTTCAGAATTGCACCGTGCAATGTGGAGATATTACTGTTTGTGCATTTACAATATTCATTGATTTTTGCCATTGAAAAACATGTTTTTCATATACCAGAAATGTTTGAAGCTACTGACTGAATGAAAGGAGCTGGCATCTCACTCTCTTTGAATCTTCTTTATCATGCTAGGATTAGCAGGAAAAAGCAAAAAATTTCAGAATTGCACCTTGCAATGTGGAGATATTACTGTTTGTGCATTTACAATATTCATTGATTTTTGCCATTGAAAAACATGTTTTTCATATACCAGAAATGTTTGAAGCTACTGACTGAATGAAAGGAGCTGGCATCTCACTCTCTTTGAATCTTCTTTATCATGCTAGGATTAACAGGAAAAAGCTAAAAATTTCAGCATTGCACCGTGCAATGTGGAGATATTAGTTTGTGCATTTACAATATTCATTGATTTTTGCCATTGAAAAACATGTTTTTCATATACCAGAAATGTTTGAAGCTACTGACTGAATGAAAGGAGCTGGCATCTCACTCTCTTTGAATCTTCTTTATCATGCTAGGATTAGCAGGAAAAAGCAAAAAATTTCAGAATTGCACCTTGCAATGTGGAGATATTACTGTTTGTGCATTTACAATATTCATTGATTTTTGCCATTGAAAAACATGTTTTTCATATACCAGAAATGTTTGAAGCTACTGACTGAATGAAAGGAGCTGGCATCTCACTCTCTTTGAATCTTCTTTATCATGCTAGGATTAGCAGGAAAAAGCAAAAAATTTCAGAATTGCACCTTGCAATGTGGAGATATTACTGTTTGTGCATTTACAATATTCATTGATTTTTGCCATTGAAAAACATGTTTTTCATATACCAGAAATGTTTGAAGCTACTGACTGAATGAAAGGAGCTGGCATCTCACTCTCTTTGAATCTTCTTTATCATGCTAGGATTAACAGGAAAAAGCAAAAAACTTCAGAATTGCACCTTGCAATGTGAGATATTACTGTTTGTGCATTTACAATATTCATTGATTTTTGCCATTGAAAAACATGTTTTTCATATACCAGAAATGTTTGAGGCTACTGACTGAATGAAAGGAGCTGGCATCTCACTCTCTTTGAATCTTCTTTATCATGCTAGGATTAACAGGAAAAAGCTAAAAATTTCAGAATTGCACCGTGCAATGTTGAGATATTACTGTTTGTGCATTTACAATATTCATTGATTTTTGCCATTGAAAAACATGTTTTCATATACCAGAAATGTTTGAAGCTACTGACTGAATGAAAGGAGCTGGCATCTCACTCTCTTTGAATCTTCTTTATCATGCTAGGATTAACAGGAAAAAGCAAAAAATTTCAGAATTGCACCTTGCAATGTGGAGATATTACTGTTTGTGCATTTACAATATTCATTGATTTTTGCCATTGAAAAACATGTTTTTCATATACCAGAAATGTTTGAGGCTACTGACTGAATGAAAGGAGCTGGCATCTCACTCTCTTTGAATCTTCTTTATCATGCTAGGATTAACAGGAAAAAGCTAAAAATTTCAGAATTGCACCGTGCAATGTTGAGATATTACTGTTTGTGCATTTACAATATTCATTGATTTTTGCCATTGAAAAACATGTTTTTCATATACCAGAAATGTTTGAAGCTACTGACTGAATGAAAGGAGCTGGCATCTCACTCTCTTTGAATCTTCTTTATCATGCTAGGATTAACAGGAAAAAGCTAAAAATTTCAGAATTGCACCGTGCAATGTGGAGATATTACTGTTTGTGCATTAACAATATTCATTGATTTTTGCCATTGAAAAACATGTTTTTCATATACCAGAAATGTTTGAAGCTACTGACTGAATGAAAGGAGCTGGCATCTCACTCTCTTTGAATCTTCTTTATCATGCTAGGATTAACAGGAAAAAGCTAAAAATTTCATAATTGCACCGTGCAATGTGGAGATATTACTGTTTGTGCATTTACAATATTCATTGATTTTTGCCATTGAAAAACATGTTTTTCATATACCAGAAATGTTTGAAGCTACTGACTGAATGAAAGGAGCTGGCATCTCACTCTCTTTGAATCTTCTTTATCATGCTAGGATTAGCAGGAAAAAGCAAAAATTTCAGAATTGCACCTTGCAATGTGGAGATATTACTGTTTGTGCATTTACAATATTCATTGATTTTTGCCATTGAAAAACATGTTTTTCATATACCAGAAATGTTTGAAGCTACTGACTGAATGAAAGGAGCTGGCATCTCACTCTCTTTGAATCTTCTTTATCATGCTAGGATTAACAGGAAAAAGCTAAAAATTTCAGAATTGCACCGTGCAATGTGGAGATATTACTGTTTGTGCATTTACAATATTCATTGATTTTTGCCATTGAAAAACATGTTTTTCATATACCAGAAATGTTTGAAGCTACTGACTGAATGAAAGGAGCTGGCATCTCACTCTCTTTGAATCTTCTTTATCATGCTAGGATTAGCAGGAAAAAGCAAAAAATTTCAGAATTGCACCTTGCAATGTGGAGATATTACTGTTTGTGCATTTACAATATTCATTGATTTTTGCCATTGAAAAACATGTTTTTCATATACCAGAAATGTTTGAAGCTACTGACTGAATGAAAGGAGCTGGCATCTCACTCTCTTTGAATCTTCTTTATCATGCTAGGATTAACGAAAAGCTAAAAATTTCAGAATTGCACCGTGCAATGTGGAGATATTACTGTTTGTGCATTTACAATATTCATTGATTTTTGCCATTGAAAAACATGTTTTTCATATACCAGAAATGTTTGAAGCTACTGACTGAATGAAAGGAGCTGGCATCTCACTCTCTTTGAATCTTCTTTATCATGCTAGGATTAGCAGGAAAAAGCAAAAAATTTCAGAATTGCACCTTGCAATGTGGAGATATTACTGTTTGTGCATTTACAATATTCATTGATTTTTGCCATTGAAAAACGTTTTTCATATACCAGAATGTTTGAAGCTACTGACTGAATGAAAGGAGCTGGCATCTCACTCTCTTTGAATCTTCTTTATCATGCTAGGATTAACAGGAAAAGCAAAAATTTCAGAATTGCACCTTGCAATGTGGAGATATTACTGTTTGTGCATTTACAATATTCATTGATTTTTGCCATTGAAAAACATGTTTTTCATATACCAGAAATGTTTGAAGCTACTGACTGAATGAAAGGAGCTGGCATCTCACTCTCTTTGAATCTTCTTTATCATGCTAGGATTAACAGGAAAAAGCTAAAAATTTCAGCATTGCACCGTGCAATGTGGAGATAGTTTGTGCATTTACAATATTCATTGATTTTTGCCATTGAAAAACAAGTTTTTCATATACCAGAAATGTTTGAAGCTACTGACTGAATGAAAGGAGCTGGCATCTCACTCTCTTTGAATCTTCTTTATCATGCTAGGATTAGCAGGAAAAAGCAAAAATTTCAGAATTGCACCTTGCAATGTGGAGATATTACTGTTTGTGCATTTACAATATTCATTGATTTTTGCCATTGAAAAACGTTTTTCATATACCAGAAATGTTTGAAGCTACTGACTGAATGAAAGGAGCTGGCATCTCACTCTCTTTGAATCTTCTTTATCATGCTAGGATTAGCAGGAAAAAGCAAAAAATTTCAGAATTGCACCTTGCAATGTGGAGTTATTACTGTTTGTGCATTTACAATATTCATTGATTTTTGCCATTGAAAAACATGTTTTTCATATACCAGAAATGTTTGAAGCTACTGACTGAATGAAAGGAGCTGGCATCTCACTCTCTTTGAATCTTCTTTATCATGCTAGGATTAACAGGAAAAAGCTAAAAATTTCATAATTGCACCGTGCAATGTGGAGATATTACTGTTTGTGCATTTACAATATTCATTGATTTTTGCCATTGAAAAACATGTTTTTCATATACCAGAAATGTTTGAAGCTACTGACTGAATGAAAGGAGCTGGCATCTCACTCTCTTTGAATCTTCTTTATCATGCTAGGATTAGCAGGAAAAAGCAAAAAATTTCAGAATTGCACCTTGCAATGTGGAGATATTACTGTGCATTTACAATATTCATTGATTTTTGGCCATTGAAAAACATGTTTTTCATATACCAGAAATGTTTGAAGCTACTGACTGAATGAAAGGAGCTGGCATCTCACTCTCTTTGAATCTTCTTTATCATGCTAGGATTAACAGGAAAAAGCTAAAAATTTCAGAATTGCACCGTGCAATGTGGAGATATTACTGTTTGTGCATTTACAATATTCATTGATTTTTGCCATTGAAAAACATGTTTTTCATATACCAGAAATGTTTGAAGCTACTGACTGAATGAAAGGAGCTGGCATCTCACTCTCTTTGAATCTTCTTTATCATGCTAGGATTAGCAGGAAAAAGCAAAAAATTTCAGAATTGCACCTTGCAATGTGGAGATATTACTGTTTGTGCATTTACAATATTCATTGATTTTTGCCATTGAAAAACATGTTTTTCATATACCAGAAATGTTTGAAGCTACTGACTGAATGAAAGGAGCTGGCATCTCACTCTCTTTGAATCTTCTTTATCATGCTAGGATTAACAGGAAAAAGCTAAAAATTTCAGAATTGCACCGTGCAATGTTGAGATATTACTGTTTGTGCATTTACAATATTCATTGATTTTTGCCATTGAAAAACATGTTTTTCATATACCAGAAATGTTTGAAGCTACTGACTGAATGAAGGAGCTGGCATCTCACTCTCTTTGAATCTTCTTTATCATGCTAGGATTAGCAGGAAAAAGCAAAAAATTTCAGAATTGCACCTTGCAATGTGGAGATATTACTGTTTGTGCATTTACAATATTCATTGATTTTTGCCATTGAAAAACATGTTTTTCATATACCAGAAATGTTTGAAGCTACTGACTGAATGAAAGGAGCTGGCATCTCACTCTCTTTGAATCTTCTTTATCATGCTAGGATTAACAGGAAAAAGCTAAAAATTTCAGCATTGCACCGTGCAATGTGGAGATAGTTTGTGCATTTACAATATTCATTGATTTTTGCCATTGAAAAACATGTTTTTCATATACCAGAAATGTTTGAAGCTACTGACTGAATGAAAGGAGCTGGCATCTCACTCTCTTTGAATCTTCTTTATCATGCTAGGATTAGCAGGAAAAAGCAAAAAATTTCAGAATTGCACCTTGCAATGTGGAGATATTACTGTTTGTGCATTTACAATATTCATTGATTTTTGCCATTGAAAAACATGTTTTTCATATACCAGAAATGTTTGAAGCTACTGACTGAATGAAAGGAGCTGGCATCTCACTCTCTTTGAATCTTCTTTATCATGCTAGGATTAGCAGGAAAAGCAAAAAATTTCAGAATTGCACCTTGCAATGTGGAGTTATTACTGTTTGTGCATTTACAATATTCATTGATTTTTGCCATTGAAAAACATGTTTTTCATATACCAGAAATGTTTGAAGCTACTGACTGAATGAAAGGAGCTGGCATCTCACTCTCTTTGAATCTTCTTTATCATGCTAGGATTAACAGGAAAAAGCTAAAAATTTCATAATTGCACCGTGCAATGTGGAGATATTACTGTTTGTGCATTTACAATATTCATTGATTTTTGCCATTGAAAAACATGTTTTTCATATACCAGAAATGTTTGAAGCTACTGACTGAATGAAAGGAGCTGGCATCTCACTCTCTTTGAATCTTCTTTATCATGCTAGGATTAGCAGGAAAAAGCAAAAAATTTCAGAATTGCACCTTGCAATGTGGAGATATTACTGTGCATTTACAATATTCATTGATTTTTGCCATTGAAAAACATGTTTTTCATATACCAGAAATGTTTGAAGCTACTGACTGAATGAAAGGAGCTGGCATCTCACTCTCTTTGAATCTTCTTTATCATGCTAGGATTAACAGGAAAAAGCAAAAAATTTCAGAATTGCACCGTGCAATGTGGAGATATTACTGTTTGTGCATTTACAATATTCATTGATTTTTGCCATTGAAAAACATGTTTTTCATATACCAGAAATGTTTGAAGCTACTGACTGAATGAAAGGAGCTGGCATCTCACTCTCTTTGAATCTTCTTTATCATGCTAGGATTAGCAGGAAAAAGCAAAAATTTCAGAATTGCACCTTGCAATGTGGAGATATTTACTGTTTGTGCATTTACAATATTCATTGATTTTTGCCATTGAAAAACATGTTTTTCATATACCAGAAATGTTTGAAGCTACTGACTGAATGAAAGGAGCTGGC
>NW_027369523.1:0-42077 GCF_046119375.1 Phyllobates terribilis
AATATGCTTATTCATCGTAAGTATTCAACAACTCGGTCAGGAAGACATGTTGAAGAAGCTTTTGCTAGCGTCAACAATACTTTTTGCACTGTCCTCAATCTGCTCTTCAACGAGTACTGCATAATAATGAATTTGAAAACAATATGTTCATGAAATATCATGAATGTTTGATCATTTTTTATCCGCCTAGACATTAATACAGACCAATCTCACATAAATTGGATCTTCGTCTCAAATCTTCAACATTTTGATGTCTTCATCAGTTCATTGCCTCTACTCGGCTGAATCGGATCCCTCCCACATTCTATGGCTGGATTCGACACCTAAACGGTCAAGCAATGTGGCTATGGGCAATGTCAGTCACTTGTGAGCTCTAGTTTGCCTTCTCCTTGTTTCCTCGAGCAGATCCCAAGATCGCCTAGTTAACATAATCTTCGACCTATCAGTTTTTGATATGAACTAGCCCTATCACATTCTATTGCAGACTATCATATTTTTATCCCGGACTAGTTATAATGAATTTTATTATATTTTTATCATTATCTATAGTTCATGACATTATTATAGTATTTTTTATAGGATGTTATCTATTATTATTTTATGCATTTCTAGGGTTTTTAGGAGGTCATTTAGTCACATGGTTGGCCATCCCTAGCAAGACATTATTTCTTTGTTTCCCTGTTTTGTTTAAGCTAGATTTTTGGTCTTTTTCTTCATAAGTTGGGCCAGCTCTCTAGGAGGATAGACTATGCTTTGTTTCCTTCTTCCTCCTATTAAAACCCTAGTTGTAAACATGAAACGACATGTTGAGTTTATTGATTGAATTGTTGAGACGTTATTCCTCCTCTTTGATCTTTCAACATCACCATTGAAGACCTAGTTGAACTTGCTCCTTCTCCTTCTATATTAAACCCAAAACAACAACCATCCATCTTCATCATCACCATCATCCGCCAGCCCTAAATCGACCCAAAAGCCTTCACCGACCATCTAGCTTCCGCCAATCATTCCCTCGACCATCCTTCCTCCGCAAGCCATCCGAACAACCTATTCATCACACCTCAAATTCATCTTCAAGCCATCACCTTTCCAAGTACCTTCCTCATCTCCATCCATCCAGGTTGTCAATCCGTCCCACTAAAAATTCACGATGATCTATCCGAGACAATTTGAGACCTTTCGCAAGCAATGTCACATCAACTAGTATTAGAGCCTCAAATTTGTAATTGAATCGAATCCTTGTTTATCACATCACCAATTTTGTGAAAAAAAAATCAAATCCAAAAAAAAATATGTTGCTATTTTTGTTCGTCTTCTTCGTTTATAAAAGAGGCAGATCTTGAGATTATTGTTATTAAAAAGCAAGATCTGATTTATTTCCCATAAGATTCCATTAAAAAAATTCTGGGGCACAACTGTGGTGATTTGGTTGATTGAGATTTTGTGTTCCGTAAAGAATCTACATTCGCTTTTACAGTTGCCTTCTGACACATGTCGTGAGTTATCCGCTTGTGTTGGTTTACAGCTGCTTAGCTCAGAGCCTAGGTGGATGTCGGATTAAGTTCTATACTTACCGTTATTCCTAGCGACACAGTTGGGTTTCTGTAACGGTATTAGAGTGAAGGTTTTAGTGTGAGAAAAGTCGAATCTAGGTGGCATTTTTGTGAAATATAGGGGTGCATAGACAAAATAAAGTAATCATTCCCTATCGTTGTGATTGATTCATTTACCACCTTCGTTATCTCACAATTGTCTTGGCTATTCTTGTCTTCTTGGCACCTAGCTTATTTTCAGGCAATTTTATCTATAATTTGTTTACTGAGTTATCACTGCATTTTTTGATTGTTGTGTATTTATCATTAACCTATCCAACACCCTACATTTTAGCCTTGTCTTATGTTTGTGATAACTTGGTCTATAGGATTTCTGTTGCTTTGGTTTTTGTGATCTTTTGCTTTGTTGGGGTTTCAGTTGTCTACACAGGAATATGGATGGTATAGTATACCAAGGGAGAACTCAACATCGACGAGCACTCCCCACCATGAGTACACATCAGCATCAGGTTTCTAGTCCCCCACAGTGACTTGGACGGCAACAACATCAGTTCAGTCTTCAACAACATCATTCTCCTGCTCATCGATAACGCATGGAAACTCCCAGACCTTTCTAATTTGATTACACTGACTACGTTGTTGAGTCAGATACAGACGACAGTTTTGACGAGTTTGACTTTGAGAATGAGAAGGATATGGACTACTAGTTTATAGATGGATTGCACCAACCCCGATGGGACACACCAGCTCGACGAGTTCATATGATAGATTGGGTTCCACCTTCACATCTGCCTCAGAATAAGGCAACTTACTACGCTGTATAGGGTTACCTTAGCAGCAGCCGGTTGCCGGTCCTCCTACACAAGTTTACTATCAGAAGCCAAAAGGTCATTTACCGAAGCAACATTTTGCATGTCCTCCACGAGCGCATCGACGGTAACACCCACCTACACCAGTTCACCATCAGCAGCCGAAAGGCCATGCAGAGAAGCAACATTTTGATGACCCTCCACGGCAGTAACAACATAAATACAAGGATTGTTCTATAGCTCTTCAGCCAGTAGCTCGTCACTTTGACCTACAACCGGATTTAGATGATCTCCTACGCGAGTTGGACGTCTACATCAGACGTATAAAGGAAAACTACAAAGCTCAGGTTCCTGCAGACAGAGTTGATTTATTTCCAGAGACATCTACAAGTGAAGTTCATTAGGGTTCTAACCCTTTGGGTGAGGATAACACTATAGAGGATGACAGTCATGTATCTCTTCCGTGTTCTGCCTCTATCATTATTCCTTCTTCTACCCTCCTATCACAACTGCAACTTGCTGATGATGCCTATGGTTCTGACCATCTGGGTCACGATCTAACTAAGGACTTCCGACTACCACAACGCAACCTATTGTTGAACAGGCAACATGTGGTGTTGGATTTACTAGGAAGGCCTCTAGTCCATGATTCTTTCCTGTTTTCCACGACTAATACAACACCTGCACTCAATTTTACTGTTGCATCTGATTTGCAGGCACATGTACGTGATTTTATGTCAAGACAAGTTTAGAGATCCAGAGATGCCGAGCACACCGTAGCTGCACAAGCATATAGCATGGACGATCATCACGGTGACATGAGGAGTTAGTTGCGAGCAATGTTGGAACGCCACATAGTACATGAGGATATCCAGTGACAGAGACGACAACGACGTTCATTTCACCATCCACCTGACTTGCCTAGTTCTTACCGGCGGTTTGCTAACATGTTTTCAGATCATGGGTCGGGAATTGGTCGTCGGAGAGGGGGTTCACTAAGAGGCGTTGCTACTTCCACACATTCACTGGTCACGACTTCTACACTTCCCTCTCCACCTTCATCTGATTCTGCTTTTTCTTCACCTTCTTCTGAGCGCTTTGATGACCGACCATCGACGAAGTTCTATGAAGACGATCCGGTTTTGCCTCGCGAGCCTTTCATCGACAAGGGTGAAGCGGGGACGCTTCACATCAACTGGGGAAGGAGGATGTGACCTAGCCCTATCACATTCTACTGCAAGCTATCATATTTTCTCCCGGACTAGTTATAATGATTCATATTTTATATTTCTCATTATCTATAGTTTATGACATTATTATAGTATTTTTATAGGATATTATCTATTATTACTTTCTCTATTTCTAGGATTTTTAGGATGTCATTTAGTCACATGGTTGGCCGGCCATAGCAACACAATATTTATTTATTTCACAGTTTTTGTTTAAGCTAGATTTTGGGTATTTTCTTCATAAGCTGGGCCGGCTCTCTAGGAGGATAGAATGGGATTTTTTTCCTTTTTACTCTGATTAAAACCCTAGTTTTAAACATGAAACGGCATGTTGAAATTATTATTGAGACGTTATTCCTCCTCTTTGATCTTTCAACATCACCGTTGAAGACATAATTGAGCACGCTTCTTCGCCTTCAATATTAAACCCAAAACAACAACCATCCACCTTCCTCATCACCATCATCCGCCATCCCTAAGACGACCCAAAAGCCGTCGCCGACCATCCAGCTTCCGCAGATCATCCCTCCTCTACAAGCCAGCCAAATAGCCTCTTCATCACACCTTCGATTCATCTTCAGTTCATCACCTTTCCAAGTACCTTTTGCATCTCCATCCATCCAAGGAGTCGATCCGCCCCATTATAAGTTCAAGACGATCTATCCGGGACAATTTGCACTGCGTTGCGCTGAACCTACAATAATAAATCATGGACCTACAATAATAAATCATGGACCTATATACTAGGCTTTTGAACCTATATTGTTTTTCAACTACTGTCCGCCATGGTTGGCTTCTCAAAATTCTCCTACCAGTATTATTATGTATTACTGATTGTGTGTTGATTTAGTGGGTCAAATTGTCAATTCCTTCATGATTCAAGAAAACAGATATTATGACGATGATGATGTTGAGTAACTGGAATAGATGTTTGTACGAGTTCTTCCTTCTGTTAGTGTAGTACTAGATGCCGGTGTTGTTACTTATTCTTACTTTTGTTAGTGTAGTAATAGAATCTGGTGTTTTTTGTACCAGATCAAAGGCCTATGAGGAAATAGGCCCACTCAAAGCAAGATAACTAGGTATTCGGATACAAAAGAGCTCCGTAGGTGGAGGGGACTAATTCTAACACTATAAATAGTGGTCAGAAAGGAAGGTACAAGGATCTCTGCACCTTTCCCTTCAGCCCATTTATTGCGTTACCCTCTCTCCTCCAAGTCATCATACTCATTCACTTCCCACATGTAACACAACCTTTGTGTACTACATCATTTCCATGACTTCACCATTTCCCCTCCACTTACTATCCTTTCTTTTTACATTCACATAAGTTCGGGTCTATAATTCTCTCTTCTTGTTCCACATACTTACTTAAGCATCAGAGAGCCATCCTGAAAGGATAGCACCTCTGGGAAGGTATTGCAAGTACGCGAGGAGAAGACGGAGATACCTCAGGATCATTCCAACCACATGCCTGCAAAAACTCTATCCAATTGGAGTAGTCCCCGTATACCAGCATTCATCCATCTTCCTAATAGTCCTCAATAGGGGTATTGACCTCTTAGTGTATGCAATCTCCAACATTGGCGCCGACCGCGGGGACTCTCTCACGCGTTTAGGAGGTCGCACAGTAGTTAGAACAACGGTGATCATTGAAAAGTATCAATTAGAGGCTCAAGAAACATCAGAACCCCCTCAACATCGTGGGTAGGGACGAGAAGGAGTATCGATACCCCAGAATGAAGTTGGACAGTACCGAGAATGGCAGAATCAAAGGGCACATGCAAGGAAGCCAGTGCCCAACAAGGAAGGGTAATAAAGGGGCCTTCATGCGATACTGGAAGCACTAGGCGCCGGAGATAGGCCAACCACAAGGGACTTCTACTCACTTGGAAGCGGCTTATGAGTTTCGGGGTGCGTATGACCTAGGACCGATGGGACATCCCTCTGTATTTACACAAGAAAACTCACGAGAACTGACCCCAATAAGAACAATGGTACGATGACGCTCCGCTGTTCTATCAACCCCATTATACTCCTACAGGTTTTTACGGATGGGAGAAAGCGAACCCCGAATGAGCATACCTATACATACCTCAAGCACCACCTTTAGGGAGCCGGGTATAGCCAACCAGAGTGGGGGAACCATATTCGTCGACCATATCTTGAAAACATGCTCAAGGGACGAATTCAAGTACCCAGTCCTTAAAGATTATACAGGGAAGGAGATTCTGCAAATACATGTCAGCAGATATCGATACACAATGCTCGCAATCAGGGCAAAAGAAGCGACGATAAGCAATGGGTTCCCAAACATGTTATACGGACCATTGCTATCCTAGGTCATGAACCTAGTGAAGCAGGTTATTTAGAGCTTCAATGACATGGAACGTTGTTTCTTAACACACTTCAACGTGTCCAAGAAACAGAAGGTTTCCATGCATCAAGCATTTGGAGTGAAGCAAAGGCCGGAAGAATTACTCGAGGAGTACGTGATCAGGTTCACGAATGTTTCCATTCAGGCCCATGACTTCTCGGAAGAGTCAGCAAGAAATTCCATTTTTTCCGGTATAGACAATGATTCAGAATTCAAAATGTACATAAGCCGTCATCCAGACCTGACGTATGAAGAGATATTAAGTAAAGCCGACCATGAGGTGCATGCGGAAATCACCGGTAGGAAGAGGCGTAAAATGAAGAAGGAAAGTGACCAAAGGGAAAATCAAAAGAGGAAGGATAAGGAGAAGTGGAGAACTGGAAAACACCAAAGCGGTTGAAGGACAAGCCAAGAAGCACAAGAGGATCATTCCCACTCCTGGGGACGATCAACCTTGAAGGTGTAAAGCCAAGAAACACTAACCCAAAAAGTGGAAAGCTCACCCATAAGGTTTCAGGGGACGAATATGATGGCACAAGAGGATCGTTCCCACTCCTGGGGACGGAGGGGATGTGGAGGCCCACCAAGTTGCTAGCAAGGACCGTGGTGTTACATTCATAACACAAGCAGACATGATACAAGTCAGTGGAATACTCAATGCGCTAGAACCAACGAAAGGGAAAGGACTCTCATGAATAACATAGAAGAAGTTAATACTGTTAATTGGCAGCCAAACAATCCTCCACCCGTGCAGAAGAATGAGTTCCATGAGTAGATGGACAAGTGGGTACGATTACATGGCGTTATACGCCACGTGATGCTAGTAGAAGAGACATGAGAATGATGGTTAACGCTCTGCCTCCAGTAGGAGGCGAGATCATGCTTGTTTCCAGACCAATTCACTAACCGTACCAACTCACTTTCGGTGACATGGAAGTAGTTGAATGGGCCATTAGGGAGGGAGACCCATTGGTTATACATATCCAACTAGGTACATGATTTTGAAAGGGTGACGGTAGACACATGAAGTTCAGCTTACAATCTGTATTGGGACGTGTATAAAAAGATGGGTATAAATACCCGAAGGCTACGCCCCACCAATGCCTTGCTTGTTGGGTTTGTGATTGTCGCATATATGTTATGACTATAGCTGATGATGAGCTCGACCAAGTCAGTCTTGATAAAGAAAAGCTTGATCTGAGCGAGTCATATAAGACTTAGCGTGTACGTACAAGGCCTTTAAAATCTAAACATGAACAAGCTAAAGCACAACGAGTGTTACCTTCCAAAGGTAAACCTTGTCAAGTGCTAAGTCTTAACAATGATGTCTATTTTGAGCGAGTTCCTAGAACTATGAAGATGAAATTTCTACCTTCCAGTTGTAACGTTCTTACGAAGTCAACACTTTGTTGGAAATAAATAGCTTGATCTTATTTTGCAGGTTGGAATGTAGAGTAGAAGGCACATCGTCATATCTTAAGCTACTCTCATTTCACAAACAAAAAGGGGTTCTCTATCACTTTCAAGGTTGAATTGAAGTGATCAAGCGTGCTGCAATGACTAATACACATATCTTTCATTTTTATCCTACAAGAGGTGTACATCATGTGGTCTAGTATTATCTTTATTCAAAGCCAGTCTCACTCAGTGATTAAGCTGCATTTATTATTTCAAAGCGAGACTTATATAGTTCAAGTGAGTCTTTAAACACTTCAAGTGATTATATTATTCAACTCGATGAACTATAACTAATACTTCCAGAAGAGCGAAACTGCAATCTATCTCTCTAAGGAGCTTTGCATGGATATCTTTCTGAGCCTTAATATTCTGCGGATTTTCTTTCTAACTATATTAGTTGAAACAAGAGATGCACTATGAGTTTCTCCCATACTTTGACTATGAATTATGCTTTTTAATTCTAGTTTGGGAACTTTAGTTGGACTGTGTTGCTTTCTTCCTTGATTTTCATGCTTTTCTTTTCACAAGCTAGTCTAGCTAAGGTAGTATATTGCATGAAAGTTATTGATTATAGTCTTGGAAAATTGCATGCTCTTTTTATGTGCCACAAATAAAGAATGGTGATTATCTTCTTGCCTTATTACATGCCCAAGAAATTATCCATTCCTACGGTGTTCCTTGCCTAACATTAATGTAACGCTTCCTTATTTCCTTGATAAACTCTACAGTAGGAAGTATTCATTTTTGTGTAAAAGTCAGTTACCCCATACGTTATATATTCATTATATACTGAGTGTGAGCGTTTTATGTCCCTGATTATGAAATGTGCATTTCCCGTTAATCTTTTATGTTCTTAAATGATACATTGGGTGCATATATACATTTGCTTTACACTCCTAAGCATGATCAAGCACTTGTGCAAGAGTAACTCTGAGGTAATCTGAGTCACTTTTGGGTTTGCTTAATGATGAAGGTTGCTTAATGAGTAAGGTAAGCTATTCCGGCTATGAAAAGTGAAGTCCAGATAAGTAGCCCAGTGATCTAGTATAAATAGGTTCAGCAAGGCTACGTGGCTTAGTGATCTAGTATATATGGATTCAGAAAAGCCATACTTAGACTTCACAGTGCATCATAATAGCTGTCAGCGCATCTCTTGGAGTTGTTTCAGGGTATATGTTGCAGAGACACTTGTACTCAGAAAAGCGCTTCAGAGAAGCGAGTGTGCATGCATCTATTGAATTGTGTCCGATATTATATCTGTTAAAATAGAGTCATTGCACATCTATCCATTGAGAGTTAGCCGTTGCAAGATTACAACAATTGATTTGGTGATGAATCTTACAAAGGAAGGAAGCGCTCCACTATATAAACACTTGTATGCATTCATGATCATTTTACCGTGTTCATTATCTTGCTCCTCTTTGTGCTCAACATTATCACCACATGCTACATCTTTGCT
Source organism: Phyllobates terribilis (assembly GCF_046119375.1). Lineage (NCBI taxonomy): Eukaryota > Metazoa > Chordata > Amphibia > Anura > Dendrobatidae > Phyllobates > Phyllobates terribilis. The sequence goes on from NW_027369523.1 coordinate 8,886, forward strand.
TTTCATCGCTACACTCGCTCTCACATTATTAGCTCCTCAGAAATCCTAAACCTCTTAATTCCCCAAAACCTCAAGCTCCAAAGACTAAAATGGCCGACAAATCACCCCTAGCCAATCTCTCCAAGGAAGATCTTATAGAAGAACTCTACCACCACAAAAGAGAAGATCTAGAGGAAATTATTCAGCGTCGCAAGTTGACTGCTTAGACATCTACAATGTCGCCGCCTACGCCGAAGGTACTAGTGTCTAGATCCACTACATCTCCATCTCAAGACGCTCTCGCAGCTCCAAATACTGAGACTCTTGAGCTCGTTCAAGGTCAAGCCGCTCGTTGAACGTCAAGCATCTCCAAGAGGTAAAGAAATAGTGCATGTTGCAGATCCAGTGGCTACCTCCGTTGCCAAAGTAATGACAGATCTGGCGAAAATTGAGTTTGACTTCCTTACAACTCCTACGAAAACTATTAAAGGTGAAAAACTCTTAATCTCATCTTCATCCAAGACTGTCTCTCTTGCCGCTTCATTCCAGGATGAGGATGAAGAAGAATTTGCACCAGCACAGCACAAGCTATTCAAGGATGCTAAGAGCGCGTCTAAAACATCTAGGAAACGCAAGCTAGTCGAGATAGAGGAAGAAGAGTTGTTATCTGAAGAGGAAAGTGCAGAGTCGACCCCTCCTAAGCAGGTCAAGAAAGAGGTGAAACCTAAAGCAAAGAAGAAGTCTAAGAAAGAGCCTAAGGAATTTTACGCAGATTTCCCTCCTATTCCCCTTTGTATCACCAAGCAAGACATACTCGCTCCCCTGATAGTGCCTCCGGAAATTCTTAAAGCTATAGAAGATGCATCTAGTTTAGACAGGTTTTTCTACATGCTCAAGATGAAAATCTGGGATAAGCACGAGACCGAGGTTAGTAAAGAGGATCTTGACCTTGTTAGACAGTTTTATTCTCTCTTTTATAGTTCCTCTTCTTTTCTAGTGAACCGTCTATAATCAATTTTATGTGGTTCAACTACGTTGAAGAAAGTTTTTAGGTCAAAGACTTAGCAGTGGCAATAGGTCAAGAACCTGGTCCTGACGGCTCTTTGGTGGGATTTGGTCGCTTGTACAAAAAGAATTGGCCAACCGATTCTGACACAACTTCATTTGACGACCCAGCGCCAAGAGGAACATGCAACTATTCTTCAAAATTTGGTGTCTCTTACTCATCAACGTTATGCTTAGGGTGTCACTATTTGTTTTTATTTTGTGCCTCTTTGTGCTGTTTTTGCATGATAATTGCTTAACTAGTAATCACTTAGGAACTCCCCAGCTACAAAGGTGTAAGGTCTTATTTTGCTATAATAGTATGCTTTACTTGCTTCTATAAACTTGCGTTGTTCTACATGGTTACACATTTTTATTCTGTGCTAAATGACTAGATTTGCTTGATTACTAAGTTAGCTTGTTTCCCTTTTCCACTATTAGTTCCCTTTGAATGAATTATCTAGCATATTTTATGATGTCAAAAAGGGGAAGTAAAACAAGTACATATCTTTTTCGACTAATTGGGAAGAATTTAGACCAGCTTGGTCTAAGGGGGAATAAAGGTATACTTGTTAAGTGTCTTTAACAAGATTTTGAGCTGATTTATTAAATCTGCTAAGTATTAGTTTAAGCTTCATTTAGTATCTTAAGCTTAACTAGGTAGGTTTTGAAAAATTATGTGCTTACCCTGTTTAAGTGTTTGTCATCATCAAAAAGAGGGAAATTGTTAGTTTAAGCGTGAGTAGCTCTTATTTTCCGCTTATTTTGATAATAATAACCAAAACATTTTATGTCTTTTGTGTGTGATAAGCTTTCCAGGAATAGCTCGAGGAGTTAGGAGAATAGCTTTGATGCAAGCGGACAAGCTAGGGCTGGCTTTGCCTAGCGGGGAAAGCGAGTCTCGCAAAGACAGTGTTGAATAAAGAGTGAAGAAAATAAAAGCACAGGTGATGAGTTGTGAACACCGAAGGGCTAGCTAAAGCGAAGAGAGTCTGCGAGCTAATGGATTGAGCTTCAATTTCAAAGTGAAGCATACAAGTGCATCTAGTGTATGAAGAGTGTCCTATGGTGGAATCCTGCACCAACGTGTAGAAGATTCGGGCGCAGTGAGGAGAAGGCCGAGAAGCTAAGGATAGGAGAATGTGCGATTTCTACCTATGGATAATGATGAACGGGGATCGCCAAGCTGGACTAATTAGAGGCGTGCTAGTGGTGTGGAGAGGATTGCTAGTGTGGACAAAGTTGCTGTTTAAGAGAAGAACAAAGCGCGTGGAATCAAGTGGTGTTCCAGGGACAGATCAATCACACGGATTTCCAGCGTGGATTCTTTTTTAGCCAAAGGGTAATTAATTGAATATCAAAAGACAAATCAATACAAGCTAGTTCTTTGAGTGTAGGACAACACCAAAGAAACACATAAAACTATGACCACCTATACAAGATTCCTCTTCCACATATCTAAGTTCCTTATACTCATGTACTTGATTTGATGCATAATCTGAATTTGCAATTCTCTATGATGGACTTGGCACACTGCTCTGCGTTGATAGTAGCTCCTTCAAAGATAACAGAATTTCTCATCTGATAGATGTAGTATACTGCACTAGTGATCGCCAGCAACTTGTAGTAGAACATATTGTTCTTCTTCCTTTTGTCCTTGTCAAACCAGTTCCACCACTACAACAGGCTGTCTTTCCTCTCTGGAATTTGTTGCCACTGCAGAATTTTAGTAAAAACCTCTTTAGCAGTCTTGCGCTCACACTACAAGTGTTCATCATCCTCTTCTTTTTCATGACACAAGTTGCACATAGCATTCTGGACTAGTCCCCACTTCTTCAGTTTCTTCAGTTTACCTGCCACATGGAGCTTTCTTAAGGAGGCTAACCAGCAAGTGAACCCCCATTTCTGAGGGACTCCTTTGTTCCACACTATAGCAGCCTAGTCACACTTAGATTTTTTATGTCTTAATCTGTCATAGAGACAGACATTTTCCATCTTACCATTGGTTTTAGCTAGCCACATAAGGTCATTGTTCAAGCCCAAATTCATACTATCTCTAACCTTGATCATAATTCTCCATTCCTGGGTAGACTTACTCTAAGCTTGAACACTACACCAGCTTTTCCTTTTCAACATGTTGTGCTTGACCCAGAACGTCCAGAGATTGTTGTTATCCCTATACACATCCCAAAATGCCTTGAAAAGGAGGGTCTTGTTCCAAGACAAGAGTTCCTTAAAATTTAACCCTCCTTTCTCCTTAGGTCTGCATATATAGTTCCATGCCACCATATTTCTTCTATTTTCACATTTACCAGACTAGAGAAAGGACCTGCAAAGTGCATCAATTATCCTGGTAAATTTCTTGGAGAAACTAACTACCTGCATCCAAAAATTTAGAATCCCTTCCAACACTGCTTTGATGACTTGATCTCAACCTTAATAGGAAAGTTTTCTAACACTCCAACTATTGATCAACATAGTAATTTTATTCAGAAGTGGATCAAAATCACCACTCTTGAGAGACTTGGAATGAAGAGGTACTCCAAGGTATCTGATAGGAAATGAACCCTGCTTAAAGTCAAGTATATCTTCACACTTCTCCTTTTCATTCTCATACAACTCAACATAGAAAACTTTGGTTTTGCTAGCATTAGTAAGTAATCCAGAAGCATCACCAAAATCATTAAGACATTTCTTTATGTGATTTAGGGTAGAGATTTTAGGCTTATAGTAAATCATCAAGTCATGCGCAAAAGCCATGCTCACAAGGCCCATTTGTTTGCACTTTGGGTTGAAGAAGAAGCCCTTATCCTTACTGATCTCATTGAGCTGTCTAGACAAGGTTTCGATAATGATGACAAACAAATAGGGTGAAAGGGGGTCACCATGCCTAAGCCCTCTTTGTCCTTGGAAAAAACCCTTCGCCTCACCATTGATCAACACAGAAAAGTTGGGTGTAAAAACGCTTTCCATAATCCACTGTACAAGCTGAGAAGGAAAATTAAAGTAATTAAGAGCATTCTCCAAGTAGCTCCAAGAGACACAGTCGTAGGATTTTTGGAGTTCAATTTGAATGCAATGCTTAGGGGATATATTCTAACTATAATACCCCTTCACCAGTTCTTTGGCAACAAGAATGTTATGAGTGATCAACCTTCTAGGAATGAAGGCACCCTGGTTCACATTAATAATGCTGGGAAGCACTGGCTTGATCCTGTTGACTAGGATTTTAGTGATGGTTTTCAGAATTGAATTGCAACATGCAATAGGTCTAAAATATTTGATAGATGTGGGGTGGTCCATTTTGGGGATGCTGCTGATAAAAGTAGAGTTAATCTGTCTAAGAATCCTTCCTTTCCTAAAGAATTCCCTTATAGCCTCACACATGTCACCCTTCACTATATTCCAGCAGTTCTTGAAAAATAAGCTGCCAAAGCCATCATGTACTGGGCTATTAAGGTTCCCAATATAAAATAAAACCTCTCTAATCTCCTCATCATGAATAGGTCTACAAAGCACATTGTGAACAACACTCTGAATCTTGACCCCAGGTAGACTGTCATTAAACTGAGCCTTCTCCTGAAATCTGGTGCCAAAAAGACTTTTATAGAAATTAATGATCTCTGCCTCAATATCAGTCTCAGCAGTTTAACAATTACCCATATTATCATAGAGAGTATGTACATTGCTTCTGGCTCTTCTAAGCTTGATATTTCGAAAGAACATAGGGGAAGTTTCCTCACCAAGAGTGATCCACTCAATTTTTGCTCTCTAGAGAGTGAATCTGTTTAGTTGAGCAATCCTCAACTTATAGGTCTCATTAGCATCAAAGGCATTTTTCTGAGCCATAGGGTTATGGAAATCAATGCGTAGGATTTTATTAGCATCTTGTAGTTTCTCAACAGCCTCTTCAGTCATGAGTTCGAGCTTTCTATATTTGCCTTTTTGTTATCTTCTTAAAGCCTCGTTAACTTTCTTGAGTTTAATCACCAACTTGTACTAGGCAGTACCACTGATAATCTCTCTCCAAATGTTAGTAATCAAGCCACTGAATTCAGCATCATCAGTCCAGTAGTTTCTAAATCTAAAAGGGATCTTTTTGATTCTAGAACCAGGGTTATCTTGGACATAGCAAGGGTTGTTAACAGACAGCTCAGAGTCAACAAAAAAAACAATGGAATTAGGGAACACCACCTCCCACTTATCATTTTATAAGCATTCTATCTAATTTTCAAGCAATTCTGTTCTGAGCACCTTGACAATTATTCCAAGTATACCTAGCACTAGAGAAAATATGATCACTGACATCCAAATCACTAATAACCTTCTGCAGATCACTACCACTGTTAGAACTTATAGAAGCACCTCCAATTTTAGCCACTTTCTAACTTTGGTAAGGAATACAGTTAAAATCACCAATGATGGTCCATGCTCCATTTATAGTAGCTTTAAGCCCCAAAAGATTATTCCATAGACTTGCTCTTCCCTCCCTACTATTAGAAGCATAAATGAAAGAGCAATAGAACTTACTGTCACTTTTCACATCTGACACCAGGCAATGGATGATTTGACTATTGACACTAATAATTCTGACTTTGAAAGCTCTTTGATCCCATGCAAACAACATTCTTCCTTTGGCATTAGCACTAGCATTGCCCTGGTAATTCCAATCCCCAAAAATTCTGCCAACAATCTCTTTCTCTTTATCAAACATCAACTTAGTCTCAATGACTCCAAAAACACTCATTTTCCTTTTCCTCATCATTTGTTGTAAATAATGGATAGTGTGAGGGTTACAACAATCCCTCACATTCCATGAACCAAAGTTTATATCACCCATTACACTTCTTCTTCGAGCTGCTACTACTCTGTTGATTGGCATTTGTGTTTATCACTCCTTTGCCTTTGCCCTGTCCTTTTCCTTTATACACCCCATCACTACTTTTGTTTATCTGATTCTTAGTTCCATCAACTATGACTGCTTCTCTATGCTTATCAGTATTTCTATCACACTTATCATTGCCAGGTATAATGCTATTGGTGTTGATCTTGTCTACTATAGTGCTTGCTTCCTTCCTAATGCCATTCACTATAGTTTGCATATCCTCACCAGCTTCACGAACTTCATTTTCCTTAACTGAATTCTCCCCATCTATCTCTTTCTTATTACTCTTTTCCACCTGAATAGTGTGCTTATGTGGCCAAACACTTTGCAGTGGTCACAACTCCAAGGAACCCATTCAAACCAGATTTTTTAATTTATAAACCTTGCCATTAGAGTTCTCAAGAACAATGTCTCCACGCATTATATATTCCAGGCTCACCTATACAAGAATTCTGGGAGTTTCTGCTTCATGTCCGAATCTCTCATCCATGCCCAAGGGTACCCCAATTAAGCTTCCTATCACACACAACATATGATATGAGTGAAACATAGGATTAAGATTTCGTAATTGCACCCACGCAAGAATGCTATCAAATTCATCCCAAGAAAGATTCATTCCAGCCTTCCATGCCTTAAGAACAAATGGAATCTGCCCCCGTAGCAACCAAAATCCTTGACTAGTCACTTTCTCAAGATCCAAGTGCGATTGAAACCTTAGAATCCAGATTCCATTCCGTTTAACGTACACATACGGTTTTAGTTCTTTCCATTTTTCCTCAAAGAACTACATCATAGCAGACATAGGGATTGATTTACCAATGATACCTCCGATTGTCGTAAATCACCATTTTAGGACTTCTGATTCCACTTTAGTCATTTCAAATCGACAGGGAACTGTTTTATCCACATTGATGTAATCCAATTTGTGCAATGATCTGACAAGCGAACCACTCGCCATAGTCATCTTCTCCATTTACAAACAATGCAGATTGCCTTCTATTCCTCTCGCAACCGGTGCAGTTCATAAGTTTTCTCCTCATCTTGCGAGTTGCCAAAATGATCATCCTGACTTGCAACCGTTGCACTCAATTTCCCAATACCTTGATCTTCATTCGGAGATTGCTTCTTCGATTTGTGTGTCGTCACGCCTCCTGGATTTGGCATGATTGCCGGATTACGACCGGAAACCGAGGTTTCTCATTTCACAAGCTAGCCAAGAAAGAGAGAGCAGGAAATCGACTTTGCCAGCATAGATTCTTCGTTGCATTCTGTTATAGTTTTTTCTTTACTTGGAGGAAAAGTTTAGGAATTCTATAAATAGGTGCAATAGGTGATTATTAGCTCATAACTCACATAAAGAACTCAGGAGCTGAGCTGAGAGAGAAACCCAAAGAGAAACACAAGAGGTCTAGAGAGCTTTAGAGAAAAAGTTAGTACATTTGAGTGTTTAGGGTAAACCTCACTTGCTGAGAGGAGAAATCAAGAGCGAATTGGTAAGAGTCGTAGCTAGAGGAAAGCTACTCTTAGCCAAGGTCACGAGAGATTACTGAGTTAGTCTACACACCTTAAGAGTAGAAAGGAACACTTGTATTGAGCTAAACGCATATTGTATTTAGTGATAGAGCTACGAGTGTTGTAATTTCTCTTGATTAATATAATCTAACTAGTGGTGAGTTTTATCCCAGGCTTAGTAGAATCCTAGGGTTCTCATCTTGGGGAGAATCTTTGCATATTGAGCTGAACTTACTATCTAACAATTCTAAGTTCAATTATTGTGGTTAATCTCCCTTTCCTAAACTCTAACACACTCGCTTAATATCTTGCTATTTTTACTTTGGAGAATAGACTAGCTTTCAAGTGTTTTCAACTTCTGCATCTTTAGAACACCAAAGCTAGTTGATTGAGCTACTCTTTTATAAGTGTTAGCCGACCCAAGCTACTCTATCCAATCCAGCAACGATTCATTCCTATATCAGTCTTGCTAGATTCGATCCTTACACACTAGCTTTCTAGCTATTCGTGTATTGAATATACATAAGTGTGTAAAACCCACAATTGTAATTCCTAAAGAACACATAAACTAGCATCTTTGACCCCACTCCTATACGACAAGTATCTAGAATCTCAAACAGACCATACTAAACCTAACCAAATTGATTAAGTACAATGAACTCCTATAGTTCAAATCAATGGAAGCAATAAATCTAAGAGCACCAGGGAATAGGCATTTCACGACTAGCCTATAATGCAGTTCTCCACACTAAGACTTAGTTCAAACTTAATCTCAGTGTTCATGCTTATTTCGAAGGAATAAATCAAGACAAATGCCATTAATTTATCCTAACAATTATGAATAAAGTCTTTAACCCTAGATGATCAATCTACCAATAAAATACAGAATTCAATAGACAATAATCACAGAGAAAAACAATCAAATCATGATACAAACTAAAATTACTCAATTACATCAAACCAAACAACAATTCAATCCTTTACTAAGAAATTGGAGCCCTCCATAGAAAGGTCTAAAACGATGAAACAATTAAGAAACGTACTAACTTTTAGATAAGAAACCTAAAGCACCCAATAGAAATAATGTAGAATGATAAAAGGGAGAAACCCTAAACATCGTATAAGAATGATAAAAAGTGATAAGAGATAACATAAAATGATAGAGTTAGGCCTTTACAAAGGCTTAAATGTAAACCAATAATAAAAACAATAAAATTCAGTACATAACAAACTAGTTCTGTCCAAAATCATTACAAAAGAGATAGGAAAAAAAGACTAAGTCTTTTAACTCATCTGGAGATCGGTGAGCGCCGATGACTTATTTGTAGCCTCATAAAAAATCCACATGTTACCTTCTTGAGCCCATTTTGCACCTCCGATGTGTGTGTCTTTGTCTTCACTCTTCATACTCTGTAAGAACGGCCATAAATGAAGTGAAATGGTGCTAAATCTATACTTATAGACGCGTCGTAGACGTGCCTATCAAACTTCCTCACACTTAAACTTCTACTTATCCCGAGGATTACAATACCAATCATCTCTCAGTGATCCCCATGTAGAAAGCCCAAGTACCAAAATGCTCACATAGAAAAACACCCAATAAGATCGTCCCTCACCAATCCAACCTATACATCAAAGTCTAATCTCATTTTAGATGCTCTCAATCCTTACAGAATAATCACTCATAATCATGTAACCGTGTATCCCAAGTGATCGTAAGCAATGAAATCAACGAACATCTTAATCTCATCTAAAACAAAGATCAACGATAATGATAAAAAATAAAAATAAAAATCCTAACTCCAACCTACACATCTCCTCTTAAAACCATAATGTCCTACTTCTCCAAATAATGTCCATCTCACGCGACACATTTCAACCACCAATTCCTAGAGAAAAGATCCTCATAGCACAACCACAACAATGTGCATCAAACACCGGAAAATAAGTTTAATCCTAGAATCTACCCATACCATTGCCAATAGTGTGTCTCCGAATCTGCTAAAAGAAAATCATCATCAAAATACCTCATATGAAATGCAAAGTAAGCCCAAAGAACTCTATTGAAGAGAATTATATCATGTAAGCTACACCTTATCACTACTTGTGAAACCTACCTGTAACACTCCTATACTCCAACACTTATGTCTCTGGCACCAAAAATATGGAAAAGAATCATCCTAAACACTCAAATTCTTTTCACTCCACTTATTGCTTAAGTGCCCTCTCGACTTTTCACTTAATAATCTCGTAAAAGGTCTCACATACCTCACAACTCTCAAGAGTCTCTTTTTTCTAGGCCTAATGTCAGCCAGATTACCTGCTTATTGCCTGAGCACCTTGAAAGATTTCACTCATCTCAGGATTTTAAATTGGTTCTTTTCATCTATGCCTCTTTTTGTTTTTCCTTTTTTTGTTTTTCAAGTTTATACAGAGTATATACAAGTAACGAATATAAATCTACCTCCCCACACTTAAACTAAGCATTGTCCTCAAGTCTAATATTAGACATAAATAAGAAAAAGGGGAGAATAGAATAATACCGCTACTACTGTGATGGTGGTGGATAGCATGGGTACTGGGACCTAGAAAAAGCATCCCAGTTATGCATCATCTGCTGCAGCTGCTCATCCTGATGGGTCCAATGAGGGTCTTGTGTAGCCCAACGAGCTTCTTCTACACCTAGCAAGTGTCCTGAAGAGCCCAACGTGTTTCCTAGATTGTAGAATAGTCAGTGAAGTGTTGATACATGCCCTATACTCTCTCATAGGCCATACGGCCATAGTCTTCTTGGTTTGCTGCTGATGGAGGAGGCGGTGGATGAACAATAATACTGGCAGCTGGCGGAGATCCCACTCCCCATAGTCCTCGCCAGGGTATGGCAGAGGTTGGGGCCAAGGGAGCACAAACAAATGCATGTTCCTAACCCCAAAAAGATAAGAGTGGACCTCCCGGTCTCTGCCCTACTGATGCACAATATCTGTCCGGAGCAGGTGAAAATCCTTCATTCAGACAGTGATGAATTGTAAAGAACAAGTAACCTCCGCCTCATTGGGGATACCAAACCATAGCTAGTTCCCAATCAAAGTAATCATACCACCAATGCAAATATGTCCAGGTGTCTCGCTCTGGAACTTCAAGAAGCTCTTTAAGAATAAACCAACCCAATCAACAACCTCGGTACTGTTCCGCGTACACGTCCACATAATCTTCAATTAGGGATGGTGATATTGTTCACATCCATCTAGCCAAGGAATGCCAAACGAATCACCTTGTGGGTGAGACAAAGGAATGGGTGCGGCCACGGATAATTTTAGTTCGTGACATGGGAGTCGTAGCACACACCCATTTCCACAGCCAAAAGTCAAAGTGCCCATTCTCGCCAACTACGAAAGGTACTTCTGTATTGGTAACACCAAAGATATCCCACAGATCCCTAAAGTTGAGCACCGACGGTCATCCACTTAACGTGAACCAAATCATTTCTGCGTTTTCGTTGACACAAAGAGTTGATAAGAACTCTTGCGTCCAACTCACGGAAGTTGGCACGCCTACTTCAAAAAATTCATCCATCCATCTTGAACTAGCATCTCCCACGCACAACCATCAATCCTCAAAGTTTGACAAAAATACTTGTCGCAGAACATTGTGCTCATAATCTCTCGTTTGCACACATTATTAGTGATCTCCGACGACTTGGCTCACTTAGCATTTTTCTTAGCGGGTCCGTGGCTCGGACCAACCCCGGATGAGGAAGCTGGGTTTGCGAAACTCATAATTGAATTTAAGAATTTAAAAGCTCGGCTAAAAAGAGTGATTACCGTACAGTGAAGAGACCGGCGGACAAGGATTGAAATCGGCGGTCACCGATGAGCTTTTTGCAGGATATGTAAACAACACAGGTCGGCGGGCATCGATGATGGTAGGACGGTGTCGATGGTAAGCTTGTGAATCCGGTAAAAAAATTGTGTGGCCACGGGTGGAAACAATGGATGATTAGCAAGCGCCGATGACAATGGATGATCGCCGACAAAGGTGTGAAAAACTCAACAACGAAACCTCCATCTGGGTAGCAAACAACCTCCAAATGAGCCGAATCAACCCTTAAATTGTATATCTAGAGAAGAAGAAGCTATTGGGATGTGTTTGGGGCTTGGGTTTTGGACATATTTTTTGTAATTCGCCTTCACAGTTACAGTCGGAGGGAGCCGATTGGGATAGGCGGGCGCCGATTTCGGATTTTACCAAAATTCGACGTTTTCTTTGTGAATGTGGAAGGAGAAAGTGTTTTTGGATTTTTGTGATTTAGGGGTATATATGGAGGTGAGTTATAAAGAAAGGAAAAAAATGGGTTTAGTGTGTCTAAGGGATTAGGTAAATTTGTGGGGGAGGAAGAAGATGAAGAAAGTGGAGGAATTTTGGTAAATTTTGTGTCTCGACTTTAATTTCCAGGAATCCTCACCAAAAACGCACACATTTGTCAACTCTTTCTTTTCACACAACTCTCTTATTTTTCGGTTTGAATCTCATCGACCATCTCACACTAAAATCACTTCCTAACTCGCTATCTTTTTTCACGCTCAAAGACTTCTCTCTCATTTCTTACCTCGATCCCACTATATATATATATATTCTCTATTTTTCTTTCCGCTCTATTATTTTACACTCTATTTTTTATCGCTCGTGTCTTTTTCACACTCATCATACTTTCCTCACAAAACCTTGCTTTCACTAGATTTGAAAAATAAGTTCAAAAGACAAAACAAATTTTACAATATAACTCAGAACATTGCTTAGCGGAAACTGACTCAATGACTCGATTTGAGCTACGAATTTAAAAATAAAACTAAACTAAGAGAAACAGAAAAAGAAAATGACCTTAGTTTGGGTAGCCTCCCGAGAAGCGCCTTGTTTAGAGTCATGGTTCGACTCTCATGTAGCTCAACTCACAAGAGTGTTGTCCCCACCTTTGGGAGCTTTAACTTGCCAAATTCAAAGACCATTTGAATTTGCAGCTTTGTAATTACACCCTTGTTGGCGTTTCTTCCTAGGCTTGTTCGCCTTGGATCCAGACTTCTTCTCGGCTTCCCCGCACTTAGCTTGTTGCAAGGTCCTAGTAATGTTGTTCTTAGCCTGCACAAGTGTATTAACAATCCAGGGAGTAGATCCTCCGAGTGAAGTTAGTCCGGTGTCCGAGCCCAGTACAACCAATTCCACCCCCCTAAAGGAATGAATCAATGGGTTATTGATAATCGTACCGTCCATTATAAATGTAAAGGTCTTTCTACGGATTGCCAAAGTAGTTGTGCCTGCTCGCACATCTATAACCGCTCTCGTGGTTCTCATAAACGGACGCCCTAGAATGACGGGCACTGCCTTAGATTCGTACTCCATGTCCATAACGTAAAAATATGTGGGGAAGGTAAACTCATCCACACGGACCCATACGTTCTCCAACTTACCTAATTGGAGTACGTTGGTCTTATCGGCCAATTAAATAGATACTCTAGTGAATTGAATTGGGCCTAGACCTAGACCATAGTATAAATAAGAAGGAAGGACATTGATGGATGCACCTAGATCAAGTAAAGCTTGGTCAATATCCATTTTCCCAACGCTGATTGGAATCGTGAACATCCAAGGGTCTTTCTCCTTTGTGGGCATTTAGTCCGCATTCTTCTTCCTCCAATTGAGAGTCTTTTGCTTCTTATTCTTCTTTTTGGTTGCGATCTCATCTAGAGTAAGCTCAACGACTCGGCTTGTCATCATTTTGGTGTAGAGGGGAGAACCTTCCTCGACGTCACTGAACACATCAATCAAACTCCTCCTCGTCTCGTAGATTTCCAACTCATTGAGAGTGATGACAGCTCCTCCTCATATGATGTCTCATCTCCACTGGAATCCTTCTTTTCCTCATAACTAATTATCATAACGCATCGTACGACATAGGAATCTACTTACCCATCGCTACCCAAAGATGAAGTGTTTAGCTCAAGTGGCTTGCGATGGTTGCTCGGATGTGAAGAACCATTGTCCTCGAACTTGCTAGATATAATAATTGGTCAATAAGTACCTCTAAGGCGTGGGAGTGTCTCATAGTGTATATCATTTGAATATTCACTTCTTAAAGCAAGATAATGACGGACACTAGGCGACTTCTTCTCGCTGAAATTTGATTCTCTAAGCTCATAACCATCGTCGTGGGGTCTTACACCTAGAACAGACCCACGATCACATGAATCTAGCTCAATATCTTCTTCCGGTTCTCTCCTGATGTAGTTCAGGTCCTTACAGTCATATCAAAAACCTTTCTCTCGCAACTCAATGTATACCCGACATTCGCGAGCTTCTTTGCAAATGCGGGACTCTTCTTTCCGGAGTTTCTCTTTCCTCCTTTTGCTTAGCCTCATATGTCACTCTATAAGTTGCAACGTCTTTCTCTAAGTTGTCGAGGTTTTTGTGCATCTCGCTAAGTCTTGACTTGGAATAGTCAGGCTATCATCACCCTCCTTTAATTCTCGGCTAGCAATGCCGAAAGGATTTTATCTAAGCTAGAAGCTTTCTTAGTTGGGAATCGACCATTCCATAGCGTCCGACCCGTACTTAATTGAGGTGTAGAAGCTTCAATTTCCTCACCAAGGAATTGGCGGGTACCGATGAAATGTCGGTGGGCGAGACATGGTATCTGTTTTCCTCGATACTCAGTTCCTCTAATCGGTGAGTGTTGATATCTTGTCGACGGTTGTCGATGGCTTCACTATTTTGTTCTCCATTTTCCCCAAAAATTGGAGTTTCCGCTAAGCGGGCGCCAATATTCTTGATGCAATCTCTAATGAGTTCTTTTTTATTGAATGGCTATCATACATGATAATTGGTAGGCACCGATATCCTGTCGGCGGGTGCCGATGAGCTCTTTTTCCAATTTTTCTTCTTCTTCAACGAACTCATCAAGTTTTGGCATCTAGTTTTTCTCCTCAAAATCCTTCTCCTCCTCATCAAGATCATCACTTTACAAGTTTAAGACACTCACATTGTGAGTTTCGGGATTTTTCTCTGTTTGGGATGGAAGATGTCCCGAAACTTGTTGTTGTAATTGTCCTATATTATTGGTGATGTGACTTACTTGCTATTGTAATGTGCTCACCGACTCATTTATCTTGGTGACAACAATTGTGAATTTTTTAATCCCACCTTGTATGTGGGTGTTGCTCACAGTTGGAGCATGAATAATCTCATCATAAGATTGATGGTTTTGACCGGGGGGTTAGCCGATTTTTAGTGTTATTCCACCTCAATTTAGGAGAGTTTCTCCATGGTTGGTTGCTTTGGCCTTGATAGGGAGGCCTTGGCATGCCATTTTGAAAGCCAACTGCGTTCACTTCCTCTTGAAAAGACGAACACATGTCCGTTGGATGTAGATCATCTCGGCATGCTTCACATGCCTTTGCTTGGTGATTTGTACCCTGGAGCTTAAGTAACCTGATTTTCTCTTTCAGTAGCATCACTTCCTCGGACTCGGCTTGAGTATCGCTAGACACATTTCTTCTTCCTCTCCCATTGTATTGCCTTGAATCATCTACTAGTGTAGCGAATATTTTCAGGCCCGCTGAATGTGTTAGGACGAGGATGTTTCCTTGACAGGCTATGTTCACCATACGCCGGTCATCCTCACGAAGACCGTTGTGCAAGTATAAGACCAAATCATGGTATTGGTATCCATGGTAGGGGCAAGTTTTGATCAACTTCTTGAATCTATCCAAGTAGTCATAAAGTGATTCATTTCCCTCTTGCTCTATGTTGGAAATTTTCTTCTTTAGAGCATTGGATTTGATGGTGGGGAAGTATTTTGCTAGAAAAAACTTCTTCATATCCACCCAATTTGTAACACTACCTGGTGCAAGGGTGTGATACCAATCCTTCGCAGCGTCCTACAAGGAGAAGGAGAAGGATCTCATTTTCATCTGCTCCGCATCCACATCCGATGGTAGCAGGTTGACACACACCTCCACGGATTTCCCAAGGTATTGGAATGGATCCTCTACTGGCAGGGCCAATGAAATTGGGTAGTAGATGTATTACCCCTGCTTTCAGTTCAGATTTTTACCCCGCGGGGAGCGTAGGTAAAGCTAAGGCTCTTGTTGGTAGACTCAAGTTAGGCGCAGTAAGTACCTTTAAGTTCGGTCTGCCATCACTTTGAACAAGCGTTCAGCTGCTTCTCCTCTTTAGTTTAGAATTCTTTCTCACCTTATACGATGGAACTCGTGCTCTATATCTGCAAAGGGGGAAAGAGGGGAAGAGTCAGCAAAACGAGCGTGAACCATATAAGTGGTTCACGCTAAGAAATGCTCAAATAAAGTTTAAACATTTTTGTTGATTTTATGCCTCCCCGACAACGGCGCCAATTTGATAAGCGAAGTTGTTTTGTCGGTTCATTTTATAGGTAGACAAACAACTTGTTATGCAGACAAGGAATACTAAAGGTTTTGACCTCTTTTAATTCCTACACTTCACTAAATCCTATTAATTAGAATATAGAGGAAGTAATGGTCGAACCCGCAGGAGACATCAACTTATTAAGACTTTTCTAGAGAAAATCTATTTAGGAAACAAAGGGGGTTTTGGTTGATAAAACTAAGTAACAAAAACATTGAAAAGAATGATTTATAAAACTATTTAAAATGATTCTTAGAAAAGCAAATTCATGTTATTTGGTTGATGAATATCATTGTAATTCCTAAAAAATACATAACCTAGCATATTTAACCAAGACAAGTATCTAGCACCTCAAACCGAGCATACTAAACCTAACCAAATTGATTAACTATGAAGAACATCTATAGTTCAAAACAATGGAAGCAATAAAGCTAAGAGCACCAGGGAATATGCACGATGCAACTAGTCTACAATTCGATTCTCTACGCTAAACTTATTTCAAACCGAATCCAAGTATTCATGCTTGTTTCAAAGGAATAAATCAAGACGAACGCCATTAATTTATCTTAATAATTATGAATAAAGTCCTTAGTCCTATGTGATCAATCTAGCAATAAAATACAGAATTCAAGAGACAATAATCTCAGAGAAAAACATTCAAATAATGCTACAAATCGAAATTACTCAATTGCATCAAAGCAAACAACAATTCATTGCTTTACTAAGAATTAGGGGATTAGCCATCCATAGAAACGTTTACAACAATAAAAAAATTAAGAACCATACTAACCTTTGAAGAAGAAATCTAAAGCACACAATAGTAATACCTTAGAACGATAGAAGGGAGAAACCCTAAAAAACGTACTAAGAACGATAAAAAGTGATAAGAGATAACCTAAAATGATAGAGTTGGGCCTTTATAAAAGGCTTAAACTAAAAACAACAATAAAAATTCAGAAAATAACAAACTAATTCTGTCCAAAATCACAACAAAAAAGATAGGAAGAAAAGACTAAATCTTGTAACTCGTCTGTAGGTTGGCGGGTGCCAATGGTCATCTGCGGCAGCCGATGACTTCTTTGTAGCCTCATACGAAATCCACATCGGTGGGCACCGATGAATGTGCCATGGCCGCCGATGAGGTCCCTACCAAATGTTGCCTTCTTGAGCCCGTTTTGCACCTCCGATGTGTATGTCTTTGTATTCACTCTTTCTATGCTCCTCGTTGACTCTAATAAGCTCCAAAATAGACCAAATAATATATATAGTGTAAGATAAAGGTTTGGACTAAATACGTCATAAGAACACCCATAAATGAAGTGAAGTTGTGCTAAACCTATGTTTATAGACGCGTCGTAGACGTGCCTATCACCTCACCATGTTCATAAAAAATAAAGTTGCAACAAGTGCAAAAAAAGCCTAAAAATGAACATATATTATCAATATATGAACATGAAGATAGTTTACATGAACACTTACTTTTCTGAACACTAGCAGTAAAGGTCAACACATGAACACATATCCTTGAGAATAACCATGAACACAGAGTCCTCAACCATGAATAATGAACAAGTGTTTATGAACATTTGAACAAGAACTCGTGCGAATGAATCATCCCATGAAGGGTACATTCCTACAAATCTATCCTGATACATAACCGTTCGCTCAGTTACAACATAAGGTAGTAAATTAGAGTTGGTGCTAATCCCCAGGAAGAAGCAAACACCAAATGAAGCTCAGCTGGTTTTTCTGTCATGTTCAAGAAGTTTGAAACATTTCAATAAATGAAGCTCCGTATGGAATTATGACAAAAACTAAGCATGCTTGAACTTACATATTTCTGCTTTGCTGCTAGAAGAGAAGCCCGAAATGAGAGTGGGGAGTAGAGTCTGTAAGATGTGGCGATACGATTCAATCCATTGCAGTGCCCACTCCACCTTCTTTGCGAATGCATGTATGATGTTCATGGCTTGAAAGAGGTGGTGATTCTCGGTGGAGTCACGAGTTCGGGTTTTGAGAAGTAGATTGTACATATCTGAGAAGATGTTTTCAAACGCAATCTAGAAACTTTAGAAAGTGTGCACCTCGGCCACCCGGATCTCCGTCATGAACCTTCCACCAAGGGAGAGCAGTGGCGGCGATTGGAGCATAACCATTAGTAAAACAATGAACAATGAGTACTCAATCATGAATGGAACATAAGTGTTTATGAACCACAAACAATTAATAACAAGTACTATACAATGAACAATGAAAACTATACTATGAACAATGGGTCCTAATTGCTAAACACCGGTATCCTTACAACTTTACACGATAAACATGAATAATAAAATGAACATTGATGTATAAATCAAAAGTATAAAAATAGATTAAAAATTGAACATTAACAACCAAATCGAATTTCTCAGTTGATTTACCCAAGTAATTAGACAATCTCACAACAACAACTGTCCTATTGAAATACAATTTCGCAGTTTTAATGGTGTTTCGCAGCTATGAACCCGAAGAAGAAATTTCCACCAAATTCTATCAACCATAGCATTGAAATACTATCAAATCAACGATTATTCAGACACACGACAAGTAATCAAAGGAAACGAAAGTATAAATACAAATTGAAGGAGTAATCGAAGAGTAACCTGAAGCATTTGAACCGATGTCCTCCATCTCCATTTCTAGTTGATGCTGCTGGTGTGAGTCATCTCCGACGAGGTATAGCAACAACGCGGCATGGGAGAGCTACCATCTTTGATCGGAGGGAGGAATTCGAAGCTTCATTGCGAGAAATCGAGAGGGGCGAGGAGACAGGAGACGAGAGAAGAGTAGAGAGATTTTGGATTTTTAGGGTTGCGTTAGTTTGTAGAGAAGAATAGTTTATTTGTTTCTAATCTTACTCGTATCATCAATATATATCTCGATTACAAAAATGCAATTTTAATGAAATCTAAGAAGCATTTCTCATGTAATATGGACGCTCCATTCTTCTAATCGGACGACTCTTATTACTTCCAATATTTCACTCTAGTATAACTTCTTGTGAGAAACTTCCTCTTTGCTAGGTTTGAATTACATATTTCTACCATGTATTCCAGAATTAAAACAATGCATAAGCGATAACCAACACTTTTCTTGGGATACCGCCCTACTTAAAGTGTATGTTCTCTCATTTCTTCTTAATGCGTTAATTAGAGATGGAACTTTTGGAACCGGAATCGGCGAACCGGCACGGAACCGGCGGTTCCGGAACCGGGTTTCCGGTCCCGATTCCGGTTCTGTTTTTACGGAACCGGGAACCGGCGGTTCCGGTTCCATCCAAAATTAATTTTAAAAAAATAAAAATGATGTTTTTAACTAGAAAACCGCAGGTTCGGAACCGGAACCGGAACCGGGGATTCCCGGAACCGCCAGAACCGGGAGGGGACCGGGGGTTCCGGAACCGAGGAACCGGCGGTTCCTAGGCCCCTAACCGGTTCCGGTTCCGGTTCCGGTTCCTGATTTTTTGGAACCGGCGGTTCTGGAACAGGCCATCTCTGGCATTCATGACTCCTCCATTCGTGTTCCATTTAAATTGAACAACTTGTTGAAGTTTAATTATTTCATGGTTTAAAGTTTACTTTGTATTGGTTGATCATCAATCCTATCGTAAAATATTACTAATCCTAATCCATCTCATACTACTTACATTTTGTGAGAATACATATGATTGTGTAAAATGAGAAAGAAAAGAAAAACATTAATAGTCAGATCTTAATAAATGTTAGGGTCTATATTGTGTTCTTATCTTTCTCTTCTTCTTCCCTTGTTTCCTCCTTCCTTGTTTTTCAATATATTTTGCAATCAGCAGTCGCCACCTCCTGCTACTCTCGTTCGCCGCCACCTCCTGCTGCTCCCTCCCCTTCCCCGTTTTTTTATCCACCGCCCTCTTTTCCGTCTTCCCCATCCTATGTTTTTGTTGCACGGCACATCACCTACCTGATTCGGCAGCCAAAGTTAAAGAAGATAAGGATTTTCTAATGTCTTTATTTTTTAGAGAATCGGGTTCAGTTTCTACCACTAGTAGTAGTCCTTCTTCTCGTTCCATTTGGACATGTGGAAAGTGTTTTGGGTGAAAAGTTCCTAAGAGTCTAAATTGCCTTTGTACAAGGTTATTCACCACCGATCGAGCAATTTGGATGCAGATCTTAAGGATTTAATGGGCTAAGTATGCTAGTCGATCAATGGATGAGAGCAAGAAAAATAACACTGGAAGTTTTGCAGCTTTGGCAATAAAGTTTAATGGAAAACGCTAGAGAGAGCATCTCTCTTTTTCTCTGGCTTTGGCGATGGTGTTTGGTTCTGCGGTAGTGAAGTTTGGGGTACATAGTCGTTTTCTTACGACTTTTCTCTCAAGATTCTCTTCCCTGATCTAGTTTTTCAAACTACTTCACCTCCCAGACTATGTTATCCCGATACGTCAGCACGGATATGTACGGATATGGTAATTTTAAATTTTAGAAAATGGAAACTTGAATTATATATTTTTAGAAAGATAATGAAATATATAATAATAATAAAAATAAATATATAACCATATAGTATCTCAATATTAGCAAATATCTTATAGAAACAAATACGATAAAATTAGAACACTAGAAAACCAGACTTTCAATATCCAAAATGAAGTAACAAACAGTCAAACACAATACAAATTCAATAACAAACACTAAAATAAATATGCTTAGCAAGTCACAATCAAATTTAACAAACTCATCAATCTTCTCTTAATATAAATTCTTCTTCCAACTCTGGCTGATCAAGGGAAAATTCTGCAAAGTCTAGAATACTACTTTAATCCAATGACCCAAATTCGTAATTTATTAATACAAGAATTCAACAATTCATTAACTTCATAAATTGTAAGGAAAAAAATAGAACACTAACCAGAGGAGGAGGCTGGCGTGGACTGGACTGGCGGCGGAGTCTTGCAGTGGCGAGTGGACTGGAGACTAGCTGAAGATGAGGCGGAACTAAGAGTCAGAGGCGGAACTCGTCAGAGGTGGAAGAGGAGGCAGGAAGAGGAGGCCGGAAATGGGGAAAGAGGGGCCAGGAGAAAGGAGGGAACCGTGCAAGGAGGCCAGAACGCAGAAGACGAGGCCGGAACGCCGAAGACGAGGCCAGAACGCCGAAGACGAGGCCAAAACATCGAAGACGAGGCCAGAATGCGCATGCAGCCGACTCGCGAGAGGAATGAAGGAGACAACGCGGGTGAACTGAGGAGAAAAGAAATCTAAAAGAGAAATACCTAACGCGTTTTGTCAAAAAAATTAAACTTTAAAAAATTAAAATTAAAATCCGGATATTTGTAGATATGGATACGAACACTTGGATACCTTGACCGTACCCGACTTTTTGGTCAATGAATACGTTGACCGTATCCGACCATTTGGCTTTGGATACGTATTTTAAGGTATCCGGGAATATCCAAGTATCCGACACCAGTTACTCTATACATTAGAGGTATCCAGGTATCCTAGCTCCCAGGTATGCTTTCTTTCCCAAACCTTTCTTTTTTCCCACTCTATCTTACTTGCATCTCACTAGTCTCCATGACTTTATAAGTCTCCGATCCAGTGATTTCTCAAGAAACCCTTCCAACATCTATTTATTGCATGTGTCTCCAATTAGGATTTGTTAGGGGTATATATTTATAAAGAGATTTATTATTTATAAAGATGATTTTAGTTATAAGTTTGTTTGGATGAAAAATACTTTTTATAAAAGACGTCTATTTTATTAAATAGATTAGAGTATAAAAAATGAAATAAAATATTGTTAGTTATATAAATTAAAGTTTTTATAAAAAATAAATATTCGTTAAATTGTGGATCTCTCAGTCCAATCGTCACTTTTGAAACTCAGAATATTAACTTGGACTATCAAAACTCCCATATTCTTAG
The DNA here is from genome assembly GCF_046119375.1 of Phyllobates terribilis. Lineage (NCBI taxonomy): Eukaryota > Metazoa > Chordata > Amphibia > Anura > Dendrobatidae > Phyllobates > Phyllobates terribilis. Next base: position 30,678 of record NW_027369523.1, read on the forward strand.
TGCTCACAATACTAAACTTATATGGCTCCATATCAACGTCTTTCCTGTATGGCCTAGCACTATAGTTTCTACCGGCACTTTTTCCATGACCTCCAGATCTTCATCAATTCACACTCTCTATACCCTCTTCGTTATATCATGAATACTGCTTCTGGGTTCACAAATAACTGGAACAATTATATAAATATTGTTACTTGCTATTCTCCTCCGTAGGTTATTAATTATATAAATGACATGTTTACTTACACTACAAGGACTTTAATTACATTGAATTTACTTCATTCTCTGTATAGTTTTATTCATTCTTATATTTGTCATTTATACACCAACTTAATTTATTCCTCTAATTTGAATTTCATACTGTGGGAGCATAATTTATTCCTGAAGTTAGCTCATTAAATTAAATAGAATTAAATATAATTAGAAAAGACAAGGAGGGACAATTTAGGAAAAGAGTGTTTAGGGTATTATTTAAAGACTCCCCTCCCTGCTCTTGGATTTACGCTTTCTCATTCTAAAGAAATACAGCAGTTCTTCCAGAAGCCCATTTTTCTCCATTAACAGGTGATTGAAAGTTCCTTTATCTATTTCTCTTCGTTCAATTTTATGTAACGACATTTGGCGCCGTCTGTGGGAACGAGATCGATCTATGTTAAAATTGATTTTACTATTTGACTTTACTGTTCAATTCCGGAATTTTCCTTTTCTTCACATCGGCCGATCGAGGTGGTGGCGTCCGAACTTTCTCGTTCACGAGAGGTACGCAGAGCCATGATAACCGCCTAAGTCCCTCCGTGAGGCATTCTTGCCCCCAACCGCCGTTTGAGCAGACCAGCGTGAGGCTCGCCTGGGTCCCTCCGTTTCATCCTGCGAACAGAGGTCGGCGGGCACGGGCGGAGGAGTGGCTCTGCATAAGTTGGGCACCACGGAGGAGTGGCCTGTCAAAGAACTCGCCGGAGTTTCACCACGGAGAGGCCGTTTTTCGCGACCGGAGAAGGCAGTACGGCGGCGTGGGGTTTTTGGCCGCCGCTCGGCGCCCTAACCAGACGGTTGCGATGGTGCTCTCCCGCTCGGTCAATGGTGGCTCGCGGACGGAGGAGGCCAGCGGGGTTCAGCGCTGGAAATTCCGGGAGGGTCGCAGCCATGAGCCAGGTCGAGGGTGGAGCGAGCATATCGGAAGGTGGGCGTGGCCGGCGATCCCGGATACGCGTAACTGAAGGTTGAAGGCGGAGTGGAGTGGGCTGCAAATTAATTGGATGGTTTAAGTGCTGCCTAAGCCCACGGTACCAAGCCCAATAGTTGAAGAATAAGTGGACGGCCCATTATGATCTTGGTCAGATTAATTGAATGCTTTTGATCAGATTGAAGAATAAACAGCCACACGCTCTAACCAACTTAGCTATTCCAGCTTCTTGATAGTTTAAGTGGAATAATTCGACCCATTATTGAGTGGACGGCCCAGTCTTGATAGTTTAAGTGGACGGCCCATTATTGAGCTTGCATTTCAATAGATTGGCCCGACGAATTACCTGTGTATTTAGAAGAAATTGGGCCCATTGCCCACTTTACAATATAATTCTTATTAGTTACCCTCTTTTCTGATATTTATGTTTCTGAACCCCCTATAAATAAACTCCTCTCTTATACATCCAGTCTCCTCTCTCCTGCTCGTCTCTTCTTCCTCCCCGACCTTCTCTTCCCATACTCACCTATATCTGAGCATGGCGATATGGGAAACAACGACAATCCCTCCCTCCCAACCTTATTTCTCTCTCCATCCTCGCTCACGATGCAGTGCTGAGAGATCGACGATGACGAGAGTTGATCTGGACGGGATGAACTCATCGGTTTTCACCTCAGTGCACTACCACAACTTTGGATCTGCAGAGTGCTTTTCTGCTTGGTGAGCGTGTCTTGATGCGAGGCGTCGCCGGGATATCGTCAAGTGCTGGTGCGTTCTTGTTTATAATACCCGATGGTGTTCTTCTATATATTGCTCGCCGGTGTTCTTCGGCAATTTCATCAAGGTGAATTGAACAGTTTTCTGCCTGAATTTTGATGTCGATCTCTTGAAATTTGAACTACATTGAATGCATCCAGTGTCAATTAGGTATTTCTTTGCTGGGAGATACTGAATTGAAGTTTGTTCTGGGTCTCTTGAGTGTTGATTGCTGCTAAACTGAAAGTATTAGGTCACAGGCAAGTTCAGTTCTCGAAAATTTCGAATCTGGCATCCCAAGTGCCTTTCCTGCTCATTTATATTGAATTGATTTAGTTTACTGTTTTTCATGAATGTATTGAAGGCTTCACGGAGATCCAAAATGGTGGAGGATGAGATCAGAGTGTTTGGCGGCGGACAAAATAGGTATGCTATTCTTACTTGTCTGGAATTTCCAGTATTGAAATGATGGAAATTGATACTTGAACAATTCAATATGTGTTTAAATTGGTATGTTGTTATTACATGTTAGTTTTGGGCAGATATCTTGAATATTTTATTGGTAGTTTTAACACTGAGTAGCATAATCAACCTTAAGTTGTCTTAATTAACCTCAAGTGGTTTGATGAAGCTTGTTAAGTAGTTTAGTAAGCAAGAACATGGAAGCCTATCTGGATGTTGAAATTTTAGGGATCTAAGAATGGTGCTTGTAGCCTTGCTCATGGATCTTCTTCACAAGAATCTGGCTTTCTTTGTTTGCTAAAACATAAAAATATTTTCTTTTTGTTAGTATTACTGGTGTTGAAGTGTATGAAAGATCAGACTGTTTGCTGCTAATGTGAAAAAATATAACAAATATGAAGTAATGACAATCTAGGATAATCATGCAATATGCCTTGTAGTTTTTTCGAATTTTGGGCCTTGGATGTTGTAAGTTTTTGTGCAGTTAAAGAGGATCCGGTATCAGATTACAAAGTACAAAGAGTCCCATTTCTGGAGGAACAAGTGAGGAAGGTGAATGAAGGTGCAGGACTAATGTCACTCGACATAGAAAGGCTATTACGTTCAGAAGATAATAGATTGCAATGGCTATTGCTGAGTCAAAGGGTCTTCCACAGGGACTATTAGTAACAAATTACAATGGCTATCGCTGTGCACAAATGTTTATGTGCTGCTATATAGTTGATATTGGTTGTTAAGAATGAAATCCGGTTTCGAGTAAAGTACACTAGACATTGTTTTCTTTCCAATAAATTGAAGCGTTGATGACAATAAAATTTAGAAAATCATTTGTTGATGACAATAAATTTAAGTGTTGATGACAATAAATTGTGTTGATGACAATAAAATTTAGAAAATTATTTATTGATGATAATAAATTTAAGTGTTGACGATAAAAATTGTGTTGCTCACAATAAAATTTGAAAAATCATTTTGATGACAATACATGTAAGTATTGATGACAATAAATTGTGTTGGTGACAATAAATTGTGTTGGCCGCAAGTACCCCTTCATCTTCGTCCTCACTATCTTCTTCATCTTCGTCCTCGTTTTCATCTTCTCCGATTCAACTTCAACCTACTTCTCATCCCCTTCCCCTCTCCTCCATCAACAACAATCTCCACCATCACCCTCGCCATCAGATTCAACTTTTCCATCATCAGATCCGCCGGTGGAGGAGGTCAAGGCCGATCCCCTCCCAGAGGCGCCGATCACCGATCCGCCTGTGGAGGATCGAGGTGGCAGAGAGGAAGCGGCGGAGGTTGCGAATCTAGCGTGATTGAGTTGGCAGAGTTGTAAGGAGGTCGAGTGTGGATTACATCCCTTGCCTTGACAATACTGATGCGATTAAAGCGTTGACGTCGAGGAAGCATATGGATTACATCCCTTGCCTTGACAATACTGATGCGATTATGCGTTTCTGACAATAAATTTAAGTGTTGGTGACGATAAATTGTGTTAGTGACAATAAAATTTGGAAAATTATGTGTTACTGACAACAAATTTAAGTGTTTATGACAATAAATTGTGTTGATAACAATAAAATTTGGAAAATTATGTGTTACTGACAATAAATTTAAGTGTTTATGACAATAAATTGTGTTGATGACAATAAAATTTGGAAAATTATGTGTTACTGACAATAAATTTAAGTGTTTATGACAATAAATTGTGTTGATGACAATAAAATTTGGAAAATTATGTGTTGCTGACAATAAATTTAACTGTTGATGACAATAAATCGTGTTGCTGACAATAAATTTAAGTATCGATGACAATAAAATTTGGAAAATTATGTGTTGCTGATAATAAATTTAAGTGTTGATGACAATAAATTATGTTGATGACAATAAAATTTGAAAAATTGTTTATTGATGACAATAAATTTAAGTGTTGATGACAATAAATTTTAGTGGTGATGATAATAAATTGTGTTGATGATAATAAAATTTGGAAAATTATTTGTTGCTGAAAATAAATTTAACTGTTGATGACAATAAATTGTGTTGGTGACAATAAAATTTGGAAAATTATGTGTTGTTGACTATAAATTTAAGTGTTGTTGGCAATAAATTGTGTTGATGACAATAAAATTTGGAAAATTATGTGTTGCTGACAATAAATTAAAGTGTTGTTGACAATAAATTTAAGTGTTGATGACAATAAATCATATTGATGACAATAAGTTTTAGTGTTGATGACAAAAAAATTTGGAAAATTGTTTATTGATGACAATAAATTTAAGTGTTGATGACAATAAATTGTGTTGATGACAATAAAATTTGGAAAATTATTTGTTGTTGACAATAAATTTAAGTATTGATGACAATAAATTGTGTTGGTGACAATAAAATTTGGAAAATTATGTATTGCTAATAATAAATTTAAGTAATGATTACAATAAATTGTGTTGATGACAATAAAATTTGGAAAATTATGTGTTGCTGACAATAAATTTAAGTTTTGATGACAATAAATTTAAGTCTTGATGACAATAAATCGTGTTGGTGACAAAAAAAATTAAGTGTTGATGACAATAAATTGTGTCGATGACAATAAAATTTGGAAAATTATGTGTTGCTGACAATAAATTTAATTGTTGATGACAATAAATTGTGTTGGTGACAATAGAATTTGGAAAATTATGTATTGCTGACAATAAATTTAAGTAATGATGACAATAAATTGTGTTGATGACAATAAAATTTGGAAAGTTATGTGTTGTTGACTAAATTCAATTGTTGATGACAATAAATCGTATTGATGACAATAAAATTTGGAAACTTGTTTATTGATGACAATAAATCGTGTGATGACAATAAATTTTAGTATTGATGAGAATAAATTGTGTTGATGACAATAAATTTTGAAATATTATTTTTTGCTGACAATAAATTTAAGTTTTGATGACAATAAATTGTGTTGGTGACAATAAATTTAAGTGTTGATGACAATAAAATTTGGAAAATTATGTGTTGCTGACAATAAATTTAATTTTTGATGACAATAAATCGTATTAATGACAATAAGTTTTAGTGTGATGACAATAAATTGTGTTGAAGACAATAAAATTTGAAAAATCATTTGTTGATGACAATAAATTATGGTAGATAGGTGATAGTTTTAGGGTTTTGATATAAAGAGGGTCAAATAATTAGTTTCTGAAATTAGGGAGGTAATTAGTTGTTGGAAGAGTGTAAATGGGGTAGTTAAAAAAACACCCGTGTATTTATAACACAACTTGCAATTTTGTTATTGGGCCGAGAATAATTCAACCCAGTCCCAGCATTGGACTACTATTTCAGGGGACATTCTCAATCCATCTTTTTTCCGTTATAAATATTTTGCACATTATAGGTCGCATGATAGCGGAACAATAGCTGGACTTTAGGCGATCGTATTTTTCGTTATAATAACCATGCGCACTAAGATTAGATAGAATGATATCTTTTATTATTTCCTATTATTTCATGTACATAAGGTCGCATGATAGCGTAACGTTAGCTGGACTTTAGGCGATCGTATTTTCGTTATAATAATCGTGTGCACTAAGATTAGATAGAATGATATCTTTTATTATTTCATGTACGTAAGGTCGCATGATAGCGTAATGTTAGCTGGACTTTAGGCGATCGTATTTTTCGTTATAATAATCGTGTGCACTAAGATTAGATAGAATGATATCTTTTATTATTTCCTATTATTTCATGTACGTAAGGTCGCATGATACCGTAACGTTAGCTGGACATTAGGCGATCGTATTTTTCGTTATAGTAATCGTGTGCACTAAGATTAGGTAGAATGATATTTTTCATTATTTTTCATTATTTTCCTTTATTTTTCATTATATTATTTTGTTGAAAAACAATAGCCGTACGATACGAGTATCCGGATGAGTATCCCTGGCAATGGGATACTCGGTCCGTAAGTATCGGGCCGAATAATAGATGGAAATTTTGGCATCTTCTTCGTTTTAGTTGCTCACCTCGGTTTGTTGTCTTATTTACATGATTAACAGTAGCACTTTCGGAACCATGGTAGCTGACGAGGACATAGCAGCGATGGAGTCCGAATTCATTGAGGCGATCAAAGAGCGTGATCGGCGCGTGTTGGCAGTCGAGGCAGCCTTGGAAAAAGCTCGTGCTGAAGCAGACGCCGCGCGCCTGGCGCTAGAAGAGGAACGCAGAAAGAACGAAATACTGGCGGGGAAGAAACCAGCGGATGACTCGGCGAAGAAAACAGGACATCGCCGGTTATCAAGCGTCCTCGAGATCCTGAGATCCCCGAGCACGAAGGCTATAGAGGAAACGGCGGCTCATCACGCCAGCGAGAATCGAGGGAAAGGTTCGGATCCCGGGCGATTCACCAGCGGGAGGGAATTGGGCGTTGGAAGAGGATCCGGGCACCATCGAGGCATTACAGAGGCACGCGGGCCCCCGTCGGGTTTGCGTTGGCAGCCAAACGACTCGGACGACGGTTCTTCTTCCGACTACGAGTCCGAGCGACGTCACCCACGTGTCGCGCGGAGAAAAAACTGATCACGATCACGCTCGGTGCAACACAGGCTAGGAGCTCGAGAGGCTGACGACGTCGTCAACACGACACGCGGCCCATCGGGGCATCGAGCCGATCAGGCAGTGCCCCGAAATGTGGGTAGACGGAGCACGACTGACACCGGACGTCTCAACGGGCGGACTAACCGCTCGACGGGAGACCAGACGCGTGGCCAAGAGTCGTCAGCAACTTCTACCGACATACGGCATAAGGGGCGAGCCCACACCGAGCACGCGTTAGACGACACTCGCGAATGTGCCGAAATTCGCCTGCAGCATATGACCTCGACTCCTTTTGTGCACCGAATCCAGATCCAAGACCCGCCGGCTAAGTTCTCCTCCCCATCCTTTGAATTATACGATGGAAAGTCGGACCTAGTCCTGCACGTCGCCTCTTTCATGCATAAGATGGCGCTATGGGTCAACTACAACTCTCTGCTTTGCAAGTTGTTTCCGGACAGCCTGGGAAAAACCGCGTTCAACTGGTTCCATTCTCTGCGCCCCAACTCAATTGGTTCTTGGAACCAATTGGCGAAGAAGTTCGTGGGACATTTCGCGGCAAACACCGCCGAGCCCATGTCGATAGGAGGGTTATTCAAGATCAGAATGACCCATAATGAAACCCTTAGGGAGTTCAGTCACAGGTTCATGGAGCGTTATGCAGACATGGACCGGGATGATGAGGAAACGGCCTTGGATGCATTTCAGCAAGGGGTCCCGCGCAATAGCAAGATCAGGGAGAGCTTACTACTCCATATGCCCAGATCTCTAGCCGAACTGTAGGATCACGTCTTACAGTACATCAAGTTAGAGGAAGACAGAAAGGCATCTTCAGACGATGCAAGGCACGGGTCTCCCTCGGGACGACACAGGTCAGGTGCGCCGTCCTCTATGGATGGTTATAGCAGAGGGCAGAAGACGGGTGGACTTTTACTTGCGGGTGCGGCACGCAAAGGAGTTAACGTCACCTTCAGACTTCCGGTCAAATACATTCTTCCATTGATCAAAGAAAAACCATTCTTCTTCTGGCCCAGGCAACAAGAAAATGCCAGTAAGGCTAAGGATCAGTCAAAGATATGCGATTACCATCGGGGACCGGGACACATTGTCAGCGAATGCTTCGCCTTTAAGCGAGCACTAGCCAAGTGGGCTCGGGAAGGACATCTCACCGAGTTCATAGGGGCGGCAGAGCAGGCTTTAGGTGAGCAAGGGCGTGAGAGTAACTCGGCAAGACGTCTGATCAACGTGATCGACGCGGCGATCAAGTAGTCTGGAGCGCACAGGCACAGTTACAGGAAACACTGTCACGAGTTGGAGGTCCTAAGAGTTGATGGTGGTCATGCAAAATGACCTAGCAACAAAGGACCTCTCGTTTTGGATTTCGCACAGTAGGATATGGAGGGGGTGCAGCACCCGCACAATGATCCGCTGGTCCTTACGGTTGGTATCAAAGATTGTGACGTTAGGCGGATCCTGGTCGACTCTGGAAGCTCTGTGGAGATCATGTTTTACAGCATGTTCAAGAGCTTGGGGAAGAAACAGGAGGATCTGGTCCCGGTCTCTATGCAGTTGACCGGACTAGGGGCACACTCCGTTTGGCCGCTGGGGATGCTAAGGGAGATCGTCACCCTACACGGTAAATCCGTGGAGACGGAATTCCTGGTGGTCAACGCCCCATCGTCCTACAACGCCATTCTCGGCCGACCGTGGTTGCATGCAATGGGCGCGGTGCACTCTACCCTACACCAGCTGATCGTTTTCCCTCTTAAGGACCGCGTTGTGTGCGTGCGCGGTGACCAGCGAGCTGCGAGGCACTGCCTAGGGATCGAGGGCTCGGCAACTACGGTCTTGACGGTTCACGAAGATCCTCAGGTGCTGGACGAGGTCGGAATGCCACCGGACGAGCGAGCTGTGGAATCTCTATGCCGAATCCCTGTAAGTCCTTCTGAACCTGATAAATAGTTTTTGGTAAGTGATAGTATTGCAGGTGACGAGTTGGAGTCCTTAATCGGTCTATTGAGAAGAAACAGAGAGGTCTTTGCGTGGACACCCTATGAGATGCCAGGACTAAGTCCAGATATCGCCTGTCATCACCTGAACGTCAGGCCGGGAGCGAAACCTGTGGTACAGCACGGTAGGCGTTCATCCGTGCAACACAACGAAGCTATCCTAAAAGAGCTGAAAAAACTGCAGGAAGCAGGAGCCATTCAGGTGGTGCAATTTCCTGAATGGCTAGCTAACCCTGTAGTTGTAAAGAAGAAGAATGGGGAATGGCGAGTCTGTGTGGACTTTACAGACCTTAACAAGGCTTGTCCAAAAGACCTGTTTCCCCTCCCCAAGATCGACCAATTAGTGGACGCGACGGCAGGGCATGAGCGATTAAGCTTTCTTGATGCTTATAGAGGATACCATCAAATACCTTTAGCGGAAGAGGATCACGAGAAAACATCCTTTCTTACACCACGTGGCGTATTTTGCTACTGGGTGATGCCATTTGGTCTGAAAAACGCTGGGGCAACATTCCAACGAATGATTGTAGGCTTATTCGGAGACCTGGTTGGCACCAAGGTAGAAGTCTACATCGACGATATGGTCGTAAAGAGTAAATACCGAGACTGCACCTTCATGACCTTCAGGTAGTATTCGACATACTGCGACGTACGGGACCAAAAACTCAATGCGACAAAGTGTGCATTCGGTGTCGGCTCTGGCAAATTTCTGGGGCATCTGGTAACTAAGAGGGGCATTGAAGCAAGCCCGGATCAAATTCGGGCTATTTCTACAATCCAGAGTCCCAAGAACGTAAAGGAACTGCAGAGACTCACGGGGATGGCCGCAGCCCTGAACCGGTTCATCAGTAGGTCATCTGACAAATGTTGCGCTTTCTTCAAGCTGCTTAAAGGAGGCCGTCTCTTCCAGTGGGACGACGAATGTGAAACGGCTTTAGCTGATTTGAAGAGATATTTGCAAGAGCCTCCTATACTGACAGTCCCGAAAGCGGGAGAGACCTTGATTCTGTATCTGGCAGTCTCGGGCCGCGCAGTCAGTGCTGTCTTAGTACGGGAGAAAAAGCAGCAACAAAACTTGGTCTATTACGTCAGCAAGACGTTATTGGATTCCGAGTCTAGATATCCGCCCTTAGAACGTCTTTTGCTAGCATTAATCACAGCTGCGAGGAAGCTGAACCATTATCTCCATGCACATCCTATTCGGGTGATGACTTCTTATCCGCTTCGTTCTTTGTTGGGCAGTTCAGATTTGTCACGCAGAATCGCGAGATGGGAGGTAGAGCTGGGACAGTACGAGATCGAGTTCGTTCCGAGAACATCCATTAAAGGGCTGGTCTTGGCAGACTTCATCGCGGAGTTTGTCCAAGAAGCCCCGGTTTTGAGCTTGGGTTCTTGGAAGGTTTCGGTCGGACAGCAGGAAACCTGGGAGCTACGTGTCGACGGTGCTAAAAACCGAACGGGCGCTGGGGCAGGGCTAGTCATCATTTCTCCGGTCGGCGAAGTCATTGGAACTGCGGTCAAGTTAGAGTTCGAGGCTACCAACAATGAGGCGGAGTATGAGGTGTTGATCTTGGGGCTTATTGCAGCCAGAAATCAGGGCGCTGAATCGGTGGTTATTTACTCGGACTCCCAATTGGTGGCCAATCAAGTCACGGGGGAGTATGTGGCCAAGTCTGAGAGGATGTCTGCGTATGCAGAAAAAGCAAAGAGCATTCTGGCGGGTTTCGGGGCATTCCGGATCGAACAGATTCCTCGCGAGCAGAATGAAGTGGCGGATGCGTTGGCCACATTGGCTTCATCATGCATTTCCGGTTCGGAGCTCGTACGGATAGAAGCTCTAGGTGTTCCGAGTATTGAACAGGAGGAGCTTTACCCGGTAGATTCTGAGCCGAGTTGGATGGAACCGATTATGGATTTTCTAGTCAAGGGAACCCCTCCCGCTCGATAAAAAGGAGGCTAGGCTAGTCAGGTTTAAGGCAACACGGTTTTGGGTATCCCCGGACGGAGTACTCCACCGAAAATCTTTCCTCGGTCCCTACCTAAGGTGCATTCAACCATCTAAAGTGCAAGATACACTCTTCGAGATCCATGAGGGAGTATGCGGCGTTCATGCCGGTAGTCGAACTCTGGCTAACATCGCACGAACACAAGGCTTCTGGTGGCCCTATATGCAAAGGGATGCAGAATGCTATGTTCGGAAATGTGAGAAATGCCAGAAGTTTGCTAGGCAGGAGCTTCTTCCAGCTGGGGACTTACGCCCACTGGCTAGTCCATGGCCCTTCGCTCAATGGGGATTGGACATAGTGGGACCGTTTTCGAAAGTAACCGGGAACCGCCGCTTCCTTATTACTGCCATGGATTATTTCTCGAAATGGGTCGAAGCTAAGGCTTTGGCAC
>NW_027369524.1:0-5000 GCF_046119375.1 Phyllobates terribilis
TTACCCTACTGATGATGTGTTGTCGCAATAGCAATCCTGCTCAGTACGAGAGGAACCGCAGGTTCAGACATTTGGTGCGTGTGCTTGGCTGAGGAGCCAATGGGGCGAAGCTACCATCTGTGGGATTATGACTGAACGCCTCTAAGTCAGAATCCCCCCTAAACGTGACGATACCGCAGTGCCGAGGAGCCCATCCCGGCCAGGGATAGCCGGGGGCCCCCGAGCCCCCGGCGAGTAACGCCGCACGCCCCGTGGACCGGAGAGCGGCCGGAAGCCCCGCCGCCTCTCTCCCGGAGCGCACCGCAAGTTTCGCTGGGAACCCGGTGCTAAATCATTCGTAGACGACCTGCTTCTGTCTCGGGGTTTCGTACGTAGCAGAGCAGCTCCCCTCGCTGCGATCTATTGAAAGTCATCCCTCGAGACAAGCTTTTGTCCCTCCCAAGGGGTTCGCCTACCATCCCAAGGGAACCCCCGGGCGCAGAACCCACGGCCGGACGCCGAAGGGGCCTGATCAACCCCTCCACGCCGTAAGGCTGCTGGTTTCCTGGGCCCGCCACAATCTGCGATTTTCACGGAACAAACAGTCTGCCTCCTTGGCCGGGACAGCTATGACCGATGCGGGACACATTGTGAGCGGCCGAGTCGCGAACCCACCACGCCAAAAAAGACTCCGGCCGTGACTAGATGTATTCGGAAGGGGGCTTAATGGTCGCCCCCGTGCAAGTCGGTGGAGGGCTTAATATTCGCCTTGTGGAAGTCGGTGGAGGGCTTAATATTCGTCTTGTGGAAGTCGTTGGAGGGCTTAATCGTGCTGCGGTGTCCAGAACAGTTCCAGAATTTTGGGCTGAGGCCCCCCAGTCTTCCTCTATAGGAGTGGAAATATGTGTGAGGGTACACCAGGAGGGCTCCAAAAGTGTGGGTAAAATATATATCCCACAGGGGGAAAATTGAAAAAAAGTTGAAAAAAAAAATTTTTGGGACTTAGAAAATTTTCACACATGTGTCAGACTTCCAGAGAGGGGAGCATGTCAGTGCGCGCATCCGATTTCAGTTCCAGAGCGATTCGCGCGATGAGTCCTTGATACTTAGTCGTTTTTGCAAAATTTCTGACTTTTTGAAAATTTCACAATTTTGTGAAAACTTCCACAAAATGAGGTTCTAGTATGTTAGAGGGCATCCCAGGAGGGCTCCAAAAGTGTGGGTAAAATATATATCCCACAGGGGGAAAATTGAAAAAAAGTTGAAAAAAAAAATTTTGGGGACTTAGAAAATTTTTCAACTTTTGTCAGACTTCCAGACAGGGGAGCGTGTCAGTGCGCGCATCCGATTTCAGTTCCAGAGCGATTCGCGCGATGAGTCCTTGATACTTAGTCGTTTTTGCAAAATTTCTGACTTTTTGGAAAATTTCACAATTTTGTGAAAACTTCCACAAAATGAGGTTCTAGTATGTTAGAGGGCATCCCAGGAGGGCTCCAAAAGTGTGGGTAAAATATATATCCCACAGGGGGAAAATTGAAAAAAAGTTGAAAAAAAAAATTTTTGGGGACTTAGAAAATTTTTCAACTTTTGTCAGACTTCCAGACAGGGGAGCGTGTCAGTGCGCGCATCCGATTTCAGTTCCAGAGCGATTCGCGCGATGAGTCCTTGATACTTAGTCGTTTTTGGCAAAATTTCTGACTTTTTGAAAATTTCACAATTTTGTGAAAACTTCCACAAAATGAGGTTCTAGTATGTTAGAGGGCATCCCAGGAGGGCTCCAAAAGTGTGGGTAAAATATATATCCCACAGGGGGAAAATTGAAAAAAGTTGAAAAAAAAAATTTTTGGGGACTTAGAAAATTTTTCAACTTTTGTCAGACTTCCAGACAGGGGAGCGTGTCAGTGCGCGCATCCGATTTCAGTTCCAGAGCGATTCGCGCGATGAGTCCTTGATACTTAGTCGTTTTTGCAAAATTTCTGACTTTTTGGAAAATTTCACAATTTTGTGAAAACTTCCACAAAATGAGGTTCTAGTATGTTAGAGGGCATCCCAGGAGGGCTCCAAAAGTGTGGGTAAAATATATATCCCACAGGGGGAAAATTGAAAAAAAGTTGAAAAAAAAAATTTTTGGGGACTTAGAAAATTTTTCAACTTTTGTCAGACTTCCAGACAGGGGAGCGTGTCAGTGCGCGCATCCGATTTCAGTTCCAGAGCGATTCGCGCGATGAGTCCTTGATACTTAGTCGTTTTTGGCAAAATTTCTGACTTTTTGAAAATTTCACAATTTTGTGAAAACTTCCACAAAATGAGGTTCTAGTATGTTAGAGGGCATCCCAGGAGGGCTCCAAAAGTGTGGGTAAAATATATATCCCACAGGGGGGAAAATTGAAAAAAAGTTGAAAAAAAAAATTTTTGGGGACTTAGAAAATTTTTCAACTTTTGTCAGACTTCCAGACAGGGAGCGTGTCAGTGCGCGCATCCGATTTCAGTTCCAGAGCGATTCGCGCGATGAGTCCTTGATACTTAGTCGTTTTTGCAAAATTTCTGACTTTTTGGAAAATTTCACAATTTTGTGAAAACTTCCACAAAATGAGGTTCTAGTATGTTAGAGGGCATCCAGGAGGGCTCCAAAAGTGTGGGTAAAATATATATCCCACAGGGGGAAAATTGAAAAAAAGTTGAAAAAAAAATTTTTGGGGACTTAGAAAATTTTTCAACTTTTGTCAGACTTCCAGACAGGGGAGCGTGTCAGTGCGCGCATCCGATTTCAGTTCCAGAGCGATTCGCGCGATGAGTCCTTGATACTTAGTCGTTTTTGCAAAATTTCTGACTTTTGGAAAATTTCACAATTTTGTGAAAACTTCCACAAAATGAGGTTCTAGTATGTTAGAGGGCATCCCAGGAGGCTCCAAAAGTGTGGGTAAAATATATATCCCACAGGGGGAAAATTGAAAAAAAGTTGAAAAAAAAAATTTTTGGGGACTTAGAAAATTTTTCAACTTTTGTCAGACTTCCAGACAGGGGAGCGTGTCAGTGCGCGCATCCGATTTCAGTTCCAGAGCGATTCGCGCGATGAGTCCTTGATACTTAGTCGTTTTGGCAAAATTTCTGACTTTTTGAAAATTTCACAATTTTGTGAAAACTTCCACAAAATGAGGTTCTAGTATGTTAGAGGCATCCCAGGAGGGCTCCAAAAGTGTGGGTAAAATATATATCCCACAGGGGGAAAATTGAAAAAAAGTTGAAAAAAAAAATTTTTGGGGACTTAGAAAATTTTTCAACTTTTGTCAGACTTCCAGACAGGGGAGCGTGTCAGTGCGCGCATCCGATTTCAGTTCCAGAGCGATTCGCGCGATGAGTCCTTGATACTTAGTCGTTTTTGCAAAATTTCTGACTTTTTGGAAAATTTCACAATTTTGTGAAAACTTCCACAAAATGAGGTTCTAGTATGTTAGAGGGCATCCCAGGAGGGCTCCAAAAGTGTGGGTAAAATATATATCCCACAGGGGAAAATTGAAAAAAGTTGAAAAAAAAAATTTTTGGGGACTTAGAAAATTTTCACACATGTGTCAGACTTCCAGACAGGGGAGCGTGTCAGTGCGCGCATCCGATTTCAGTTCCAGAGCGATTCGCGCGATGAGTCCTTGATACTTAGTCGTTTTTGGCAAAATTTCTGACTTTTTGAAATTTCACAATTTTGTGAAAACTTCCACAAAATGAGGTTCTAGTATGTTAGAGGGCATCCCAGGAGGGCTCCAAAAGTGTGGGTAAAATATATATCCCACAGGGGGAAAATTGAAAAAAAGTTGAAAAAAAAAAATTTTTGGGGACTTAGAAAATTTTTCAACTTTTGTCAGACTTCCAGACAGGGGAGCGTGTCAGTGCGCGCATCCGATTTCAGTTCCAGAGCGATTCGCGCGATGAGTCCTTGATACTTAGTCGTTTTTGGCAAAATTTCTGACTTTTTGAAAATTTCACAATTTTGTGAAAACTTCCACAAAATGAGGTTCTAGTATGTTAGAGGGCATCCCAGGAGGGCTCCAAAAGTGTGGGTAAAATATATATCCCACAGGGGGAAAATTGAAAAAAAGTTGAAAAAAAAAATTTTTGGGGACTTAGAAAATTTTCACACATGTGTCAGACTTCCAGAGAGGGGAGCATGTCAGTGCGCGCATCCGATTTCAGTTCCAGAGCGATTCGCGCGATGAGTCTTGATACTTAGTCGTTTTTGCAAAATTTCTGACTTTTTGGAAAATTTCACAATTTTGTGAAAACTTCCACAAAATGAGGTTCTAGTATGTTAGAGGGCATCCCAGGAGGGCTCCAAAAGTGTGGGTAAATATATATCCCACAGGGGAAAATTGAAAAAAAAGTTGAAAAAAAAAATTTTTGGGGACTTAGAAAATTTTTCAACTTTTGTCAGACTTCCAGACAGGGGAGCGTGTCAGTGCGCGCATCCGATTTCAGTTCCAGAGCGATTCGCGCGATGAGTCCTTGATACTTAGTCGTTTTTGGCAAAATTTCTGACTTTTTGAAAATTTCACAATTTTGTGAAAACTTCCACAAAATGAGGTTCTAGTATGTTAGAGGGCATCCAGGAGGGCTCCAAAAGTGTGGGTAAAATATATATCCCACAGGGGGAAAATTGAAAAAAAGTTGAAAAAAAAAATTTTTGGGGACTTAGAAAATTTTTCAACTTGTGTCAGACTTCCAGAGAGGGGAGCATGTCAGTGCGCGCATCCGATTTCAGTTCCAGAGCGATTCGCGCGATGAGTCCTTGATACTTAGTCGTTTTCAGAAGTCACAATTTTGACTTCCAGGACCCGCAAAACGTTTGTAAATTGAGCCCGCTCCCCAGTTCCAAGCGTTTTGAGGTGTCCCCGGTTGCAGTAATGCAGCCTGCCCACTAGATGTCGCAAAAGAGACAAAAAGTGAAAAAGAACCAGAATGAGGAAATTCAGGGAGCCGAATCCGCCTGACAGTTCCAGGCGATCGGGCACTTTTTTGCATGCGTCCCTAAA
>NW_027369524.1:15000-22500 GCF_046119375.1 Phyllobates terribilis
GTGTCAGTGCGCGCATCCGATTTCAGTTCCAGAGCGATTCGCGCGATGAGTCCTTGATACTTAGTCGTTTTTGGCAAAATTTCTGACTTTTGAAAATTTCACAATTTTGTGAAAACTTCCACAAAATGAGGTTCTAGTATGTTAGAGGGCATCCCAGGAGGGCTCCAAAAGTGTGGGTAAAATATATATCCCACAGGGGGAAAATTGAAAAAAAGTTGAAAAAAAAAAATTTTTGGGGACTTAGAAAATTTTTCAACTTTTGTCAGACTTCCAGACAGGGGAGCGTGTCAGTGCGCGCATCCGATTTCAGTTCCAGAGCGATTCGCGCGATGAGTCCTTGATACTTAGTCGTTTTTGCAAAATTTCTGACTTTTTGGAAAATTTCACAATTTTGTGAAAACTTCCACAAAATGAGGTTCTAGTATGTTAGAGGGCATCCCAGGAGGGCTCCAAAGTGTGGGTAAAATATATATCCCACAGGGGGAAAATTGAAAAAAAGTTGAAAAAAAAATTTTTGGGGACTTAGAAAATTTTTCAACTTTTGTCAGACTTCCAGACAGGGGAGCGTGTCAGTGCGCGCATCCGATTTCAGTTCCAGAGCGATTCGCGCGATGAGTCCTTGATACTTAGTCGTTTTTGCAAAATTTCTGACTTTTTGGAAATTTCACAATTTTGTGAAAACTTCCACAAAATGAGGTTCTAGTATGTTAGAGGGCATCCCAGGAGGGCTCCAAAAGTGTGGGTAAAATATATATCCCACAGGGGGAAAATTGAAAAAAAGTTGAAAAAAAAAATTTTTTGGGGACTTAGAAAATTTTTCAACTTTTGTCAGACTTCCAGACAGGGGAGCGTGTCAGTGCGCGCATCCGATTTCAGTTCCAGAGCGATTCGCGCGATGAGTCCTTGATACTTAGTCGTTTTTGGCAAAATTTCTGACTTTTTGAAAATTTCACAATTTTGTGAAAACTTCCACAAAATGAGGTTCTAGTATGTTAGAGGGCATCCCAGGAGGGCTCCAAAAGTGTGGGTAAAATATATATCCCACAGGGGGAAAATTGAAAAAAGTTGAAAAAAAAAATTTTTGGGGACTTAGAAAATTTTTCAACTTTTGTCAGACTTCCAGACAGGGGAGCGTGTCAGTGCGCGCATCCGATTTCAGTTCCAGAGCGATTCGCGCGATGAGTCCTTGATACTTAGTCGTTTTTGCAAAATTTCTGACTTTTTGGAAAATTTCACAATTTTGTGAAAACTTCCACAAAATGAGGTTCTAGTATGTTAGAGGGCATCCCAGGAGGGCTCCAAAGTGTGGGTAAAATATATATCCCACAGGGGAAAATTGAAAAAAAGTTGAAAAAAAAATTTTGGGGACTTAGAAAATTTTCACACATGTGTCAGACTTCCAGACAGGGGAGCGTGTCAGTGCGCGCATCCGATTTCAGTTCCAGAGCGATTCGCGCGATGAGTCCTTGATACTTAGTCGTTTTTGGCAAAATTTCTGACTTTTTGAAAATTTCACAATTTTGTGAAAACTTCCACAAAATGAGGTTCTAGTATGTTAGAGGGCATCCCAGGAGGGCTCCAAAAGTGTGGGTAAAATATATATCCCACAGGGGAAAATTGAAAAAAAGTTGAAAAAAAAAAATTTTTGGGGACTTAGAAAATTTTTCAACTTTTGTCAGACTTCCAGACAGGGGAGCGTGTCAGTGCGCGCATCCGATTTCAGTTCCAGAGCGATTCGCGCGATGAGTCCTTGATACTTAGTCGTTTTTGGCAAAATTTCTGACTTTTTGAAAATTTCACAATTTTGTGAAAACTTCCACAAAATGAGGTTCTAGTATGTTAGAGGGCATCCCAGGAGGGCTCCAAAAGTGTGGGTAAAATATATATCCCACAGGGGGAAAATTGAAAAAAAGTTGAAAAAAAAAATTTTTGGGGACTTAGAAAATTTTCACACATGTGTCAGACTTCCAGAGAGGGGAGCATGTCAGTGCGCGCATCCGATTTCAGTTCCAGAGCGATTCGCGCGATGAGTCCTTGATACTTAGTCGTTTTTGCAAAATTTCTGACTTTTTGGAAAATTTCACAATTTTGTGAAAACTTCCACAAAATGAGGTTCTAGTATGTTAGAGGGCATCCCAGGAGGGCTCCAAAAGTGTGGGTAAAATATATATCCCACAGGGGGAAAATTGAAAAAAAGTTGAAAAAAAAAATTTTTGGGGACTTAGAAAATTTTTCAACTTTTGTCAGACTTCCAGACAGGGGAGCGTGTCAGTGCGCGCATCCGATTTCAGTTCCAGAGCGATTCGCGCGATGAGTCCTTGATACTTAGTCGTTTTTGGCAAAATTTCTGACTTTTTGAAAATTTCACAATTTTGTGAAAACTTCCACAAAATGAGGTTCTAGTATGTTAGAGGGCATCCCAGGAGGGCTCCAAAAGTGTGGGTAAAATATATATCCCACAGGGGGAAAATTGAAAAAAAGTTGAAAAAAAAAATTTTTGGGGACTTAGAAAATTTTCACACATGTGTCAGACTTCCAGACAGGGGAGCGTGTCAGTGCGCGCATCCGATTTCAGTTCCAGAGCGATTCGCGCGATGAGTCCTTGATACTTAGTCGTTTTTGGCAAAATTTCTGACTTTTTGAAAATTTCACAATTTTGTGAAAACTTCCACAAAATGAGGTTCTAGTATGTTAGAGGGCATCCCAGGAGGGCTCCAAAAGTGTGGGTAAAATATATATCCCACAGGGGGAAAATTGAAAAAAAGTTGAAAAAAAAAATTTTTGGGGACTTAGAAAATTTTCACACATGTGTCAGACTTCCAGAGAGGGGAGCATGTCAGTGCGCGCATCCGATTTCAGTTCCAGAGCGATTCGCGCGATGAGTCCTTGATACTTAGTCGTTTTTGCAAAATTTCTGACTTTTTTGAAAATTTCACAATTTTGTGAAAACTTCCACAAAATGAGGTTCTAGTATGTTAGAGGGCATCCCAGGAGGGCTCCAAAAGTGTGGGTAAAATATATATCCCACAGGGGGAAAATTGAAAAAAAGTTGAAAAAAAAAATTTTTGGGGACTTAGAAAATTTTTCAACTTTTGTCAGACTTCCAGACAGGGGAGCGTGTCAGTGCGCGCATCCGATTTCAGTTCCAGAGCGATTCGCGCGATGAGTCCTTGATACTTAGTCGTTTTTGGCAAAATTTCTGACTTTTTGAAAATTTCACAATTTTGTGAAAACTTCCACAAAATGAGGTTCTAGTATGTTAGAGGGCATCCCAGGAGGGCTCCAAAAGTGTGGGTAAAATATATATCCCACAGGGGGAAAATTGAAAAAAAGTTGAAAAAAAAAATTTTTGGGGACTTAGAAAATTTTCACACATGTGTCAGACTTCCAGACAGGGGAGCGTGTCAGTGCGCGCATCCGATTTCAGTTCCAGAGCGATTCGCGCGATGAGTCCTTGATACTTAGTCGTTTTTGGCAAAATTTCTGACTTTTTGAAAATTTCACAATTTTGTGAAAACTTCCACAAAATGAGGTTCTAGTATGTTAGAGGGCATCCCAGGAGGGCTCCAAAAGTGTGGGTAAAATATATATCCCACAGGGGGAAAATTGAAAAAAAGTTGAAAAAAAAAATTTTTGGGGACTTAGAAAATTTTCACACATGTGTCAGACTTCCAGAGAGGGGAGCATGTCAGTGCGCGCATCCGATTTCAGTTCCAGAGCGATTCGCGCGATGAGTCCTTGATACTTAGTCGTTTTTGCAAAATTTCTGACTTTTTGGAAAATTTCACAATTTTGTGAAAACTTCCACAAAATGAGGTTCTAGTATGTTAGAGGGCATCCCAGGAGGGCTCCAAAAGTGTGGGTAAAATATATATCCCACAGGGGGAAAATTGAAAAAAAGTTGAAAAAAAAAATTTTTGGGGACTTAGAAAATTTTTCAACTTTTGTCAGACTTCCAGACAGGGGAGCGTGTCAGTGCGCGCATCCGATTTCAGTTCCAGAGCGATTCGCGCGATGAGTCCTTGATACTTAGTCGTTTTTGCAAAATTTCTGACTTTTTGGAAAATTTCACAATTTTGTGAAAACTTCCACAAAATGAGGTTCTAGTATGTTAGAGGGCATCCCAGGAGGGCTCCAAAAGTGTGGGTAAAATATATATCCCACAGGGGGAAAATTGAAAAAAAGTTGAAAAAAAAAATTTTTGGGGACTTAGAAAATTTTCACACATGTGTCAGACTTCCAGACAGGGGAGCGTGTCAGTGCGCGCATCCGATTTCAGTTCCAGAGCGATTCGCGCGATGAGTCCTTGATACTTAGTCGTTTTTGGCAAAATTTCTGACTTTTTGAAAATTTCACAATTTTGTGAAAACTTCCACAAAATGAGGTTCTAGTATGTTAGAGGGCATCCCAGGAGGGCTCCAAAAGTGTGGGTAAAATATATATCCCACAGGGGGAAAATTGAAAAAAAGTTGAAAAAAAAAATTTTTGGGGACTTAGAAAATTTTCACACATGTGTCAGACTTCCAGACAGGGGAGCGTGTCAGTGCGCGCATCCGATTTCAGTTCCAGAGCGATTCGCGCGATGAGTCCTTGATACTTAGTCGTTTTTGGCAAAATTTCTGACTTTTTGAAAATTTCACAATTTTGTGAAAACTTCCACAAAATGAGGTTCTAGTATGTTAGAGGGCATCCCAGGAGGGCTCCAAAAGTGTGGGTAAAATATATATCCCACAGGGGGAAAATTGAAAAAAAGTTGAAAAAAAAAATTTTTGGGGACTTAGAAAATTTTCACACATGTGTCAGACTTCCAGAGAGGGGAGCATGTCAGTGCGCGCATCCGATTTCAGTTCCAGAGCGATTCGCGCGATGAGTCCTTGATACTTAGTCGTTTTTGCAAAATTTCTGACTTTTTTGAAAATTTCACAATTTTGTGAAAACTTCCACAAAATGAGGTTCTAGTATGTTAGAGGGCATCCCAGGAGGGCTCCAAAAGTGTGGGTAAAATATATATCCCACAGGGGGAAAATTGAAAAAAAGTTGAAAAAAAAAATTTTTGGGGACTTAGAAAATTTTTCAACTTTTGTCAGACTTCCAGACAGGGGAGCGTGTCAGTGCGCGCATCCGATTTCAGTTCCAGAGCGATTCGCGCGATGAGTCCTTGATACTTAGTCGTTTTTGGCAAAATTTCTGACTTTTTGAAAATTTCACAATTTTGTGAAAACTTCCACAAAATGAGGTTCTAGTATGTTAGAGGGCATCCCAGGAGGGCTCCAAAAGTGTGGGTAAAATATATATCCCACAGGGGGAAAATTGAAAAAAAGTTGAAAAAAAAAATTTTTGGGGACTTAGAAAATTTTTCAACTTTTGTCAGACTTCCAGACAGGGGAGCGTGTCAGTGCGCGCATCCGATTTCAGTTCCAGAGCGATTCGCGCGATGAGTCCTTGATACTTAGTCGTTTTTGCAAAATTTCTGACTTTTTTGAAAATTTCACAATTTTGTGAAAACTTCCACAAAATGAGGTTCTAGTATGTTAGAGGGCATCCCAGGAGGGCTCCAAAAGTGTGGGTAAAATATATATCCCACAGGGGGAAAATTGAAAAAAAGTTGAAAAAAAAAATTTTTGGGGACTTAGAAAATTTTTCAACTTGTGTCAGACTTCCAGAGAGGGGAGCATGTCAGTGCGCGCATCCGATTTCAGTTCCAGAGCGATTCGCGCGATGAGTCCTTGATACTTAGTCGTTTTCAGAAGTCACAATTTTGACTTCCAGG
The DNA here is from genome assembly GCF_046119375.1 of Phyllobates terribilis. Taxonomy (NCBI): domain Eukaryota; kingdom Metazoa; phylum Chordata; class Amphibia; order Anura; family Dendrobatidae; genus Phyllobates; species Phyllobates terribilis. The sequence continues at coordinate 20,771 of NW_027369524.1, forward strand.
ACCCGCAAAACGTTTGTAAATTGAGCCCGCTCCCCAGTTCCAAGCGTTTTGAGGTGTCCCCGGTTGCAGTAATGCAGCCTGCCCACTAGATGTCGCAAAAGAGACAAAAAGTGAAAAAGAACCAGAATGAGGAAATTCCAGGGAGCCGAATCCGCCTGACAGTTCCAGGCGATCGGGCACTTTTTTGCATGCGTCCCTAAAGTGGGTATAGGGTGACACTCCATGCAAAGACCCAGTTTTGCACACCACCGGCAGAATATATGAGAGAGAGGTACCTCTCAGCCCCGACACATTTCGACTCATTTAAGCTGGTTTTCACCTCCGTAGGCCTGGGTATGCGTTTTGGCTATGAGTCCCTGTTCGGCTGGAGGTCTGCACCTTGGCTGAACCCAGGCTTCCGCAGCTGCGTGGGGGGACTTTTGCCGGTCGCCTATCCCAAGTCAGAGAGGTGTTCCTGGGTTGAAGTGAGCCTGGCCAGACCCCCCCGCGGGCCCTGGTTCTCCACATGGGGGCGCCGTCAAGGCTAAAATCTGGATTTTTAGGCCGAGGAGAGGCTCCATGAGGGCGGATGCTTTTGTGGCTTCGACCCCAGTGCTGTTCCACATCCAGTACCCCCCCGCAAGGGCGCCTGTACCCGAGTCGCGCTTCCAGGACTCGTGGGCACGTATCTCCCGACGACAGGGGTTTGCAGCCTCCGTACTTGGGCAAGTCCCTACATGCACCCCTGCTCTTCCTCCGATCGATCTGGCGCAGCGCTCCCGGGTGGGGAGGTGGCGCCGCTCGCTCGGCCCGGGCTTTGGAGCCCGCGCTGGCTTAAGGTGAGCGGTCCCCTTCCTCCTCTACCCCCGGGCTTCCGACACCTATCTTTGGGCGCGCATGCCGGCCTCGCCTCCCGTCTGCGGAGGTGGCCGAGCCGTGGGGAGTTTGACCCGAACCGAGCGAAGGCAGTGGTCCGACGACCCGTACGGGCGAACGGCGGGGCGCCCACCCAGCCAGGCGTGGGGGCCCGTCGTCCGAATCGCTCCCTGTGCGGGGAAGCACAGCGATCTTCTCCGAGGGCGGCCCTTTTCTTCCAGATGCGTACCCGGCCAGCGGAGGCTCGCGCTGCCCCTCGTGTCCGAAAGGGCGGCCTCCGCGGCGGTGGCGACAGCGGCGGCGGTGGGTGGCCTCTCCGCGCCACTGCCGAGCTTCGCGATTTCCAGTCTTTTCCCGAGCCCCTACGTCAGTGGGGAGGACGACAGAGGTGTGGAGGCAGGCGAAGGGGGTTCTCACCGTGCGGTGTGCCCCAGCCCGACCGTTGCCTTCCCCCTCGACCCTCGTCCTCCCAGGCGGCTCGGCCAGGGAGCAGGAGAGAGAGTGAGAGAGGGAGAGCGGAAACCCCAGAGCCAAGGGGTTAGATGGAGAACGGGAGAAGGAACGAGGGCCAAGAGGTAGGGAGTACGGTGAAAGGCCGACCTGGGATCCCCCTGCGCTCCCGCCCTGGGCGGGGAGCAGCCCTGGGAAGAAAAGCCGCTCGGGCATCCCTTTGAGGTTACGGGCGCGAGCGGGAAGAGGGACTACGCTGGAGGGCGACGCCGACACGGCCAGGCCGACGACCACCCACGTGACCTCAGCGTCGCCGGGTTAGTGCCAGAGCCGCGGCGGACCCCGACGGCCAGCCCCCCTCTCCCAATCCTCGTGCCTGTCCGCCGGTGGGTCGAGGACCCCCCGCGGCGGAGGCAGGTCTAAGC
>NW_027369524.1:32500-35000 GCF_046119375.1 Phyllobates terribilis
CACAATTTTGTGAAAACTTCCACAAAATGAGGTTCTAGTATGTTAGAGGGCATCCCAGGAGGGCTCCAAAAGTGTGGGTAAAATATATATCCCACAGGGGGAAAATTGAAAAAAAGTTGAAAAAAAAAATTTTTGGGGACTTAGAAAATTTTTCAACTTTTGTCAGACTTCCAGACAGGGGAGCGTGTCAGTGCGCGCATCCGATTTCAGTTCCAGAGCGATTCGCGCGATGAGTCCTTGATACTTAGTCGTTTTTGGCAAAATTTCTGACTTTTTGAAAATTTCACAATTTTGTGAAAACTTCCACAAAATGAGGTTCTAGTATGTTAGAGGGCATCCCAGGAGGGCTCCAAAAGTGTGGGTAAAATATATATCCCACAGGGGGAAAATTGAAAAAAAGTTGAAAAAAAAAATTTTTGGGGACTTAGAAAATTTTCACACATGTGTCAGACTTCCAGAGAGGGGAGCATGTCAGTGCGCGCATCCGATTTCAGTTCCAGAGCGATTCGCGCGATGAGTCCTTGATACTTAGTCGTTTTTGCAAAATTTCTGACTTTTTGGAAAATTTCACAATTTTGTGAAAACTTCCACAAAATGAGGTTCTAGTATGTTAGAGGGCATCCCAGGAGGGCTCCAAAAGTGTGGGTAAAATATATATCCCACAGGGGGAAAATTGAAAAAAAGTTGAAAAAAAAAATTTTTGGGGACTTAGAAAATTTTTCAACTTTTGTCAGACTTCCAGACAGGGGAGCGTGTCAGTGCGCGCATCCGATTTCAGTTCCAGAGCGATTCGCGCGATGAGTCCTTGATACTTAGTCGTTTTTGCAAAATTTCTGACTTTTTGGAAAATTTCACAATTTTGTGAAAACTTCCACAAAATGAGGTTCTAGTATGTTAGAGGGCATCCCAGGAGGGCTCCAAAAGTGTGGGTAAAATATATATCCCACAGGGGGAAAATTGAAAAAAAGTTGAAAAAAAAAATTTTTGGGGACTTAGAAAATTTTCACACATGTGTCAGACTTCCAGACAGGGGAGCGTGTCAGTGCGCGCATCCGATTTCAGTTCCAGAGCGATTCGCGCGATGAGTCCTTGATACTTAGTCGTTTTTGGCAAAATTTCTGACTTTTTGAAAATTTCACAATTTTGTGAAAACTTCCACAAAATGAGGTTCTAGTATGTTAGAGGGCATCCCAGGAGGGCTCCAAAAGTGTGGGTAAAATATATATCCCACAGGGGGAAAATTGAAAAAAAGTTGAAAAAAAAAATTTTTGGGGACTTAGAAAATTTTCACACATGTGTCAGACTTCCAGACAGGGGAGCGTGTCAGTGCGCGCATCCGATTTCAGTTCCAGAGCGATTCGCGCGATGAGTCCTTGATACTTAGTCGTTTTTGGCAAAATTTCTGACTTTTTGAAAATTTCACAATTTTGTGAAAACTTCCACAAAATGAGGTTCTAGTATGTTAGAGGGCATCCCAGGAGGGCTCCAAAAGTGTGGGTAAAATATATATCCCACAGGGGGAAAATTGAAAAAAAGTTGAAAAAAAAAATTTTTGGGGACTTAGAAAATTTTCACACATGTGTCAGACTTCCAGAGAGGGGAGCATGTCAGTGCGCGCATCCGATTTCAGTTCCAGAGCGATTCGCGCGATGAGTCCTTGATACTTAGTCGTTTTTGCAAAATTTCTGACTTTTTTGAAAATTTCACAATTTTGTGAAAACTTCCACAAAATGAGGTTCTAGTATGTTAGAGGGCATCCCAGGAGGGCTCCAAAAGTGTGGGTAAAATATATATCCCACAGGGGGAAAATTGAAAAAAAGTTGAAAAAAAAAATTTTTGGGGACTTAGAAAATTTTTCAACTTTTGTCAGACTTCCAGACAGGGGAGCGTGTCAGTGCGCGCATCCGATTTCAGTTCCAGAGCGATTCGCGCGATGAGTCCTTGATACTTAGTCGTTTTTGGCAAAATTTCTGACTTTTTGAAAATTTCACAATTTTGTGAAAACTTCCACAAAATGAGGTTCTAGTATGTTAGAGGGCATCCCAGGAGGGCTCCAAAAGTGTGGGTAAAATATATATCCCACAGGGGGAAAATTGAAAAAAAGTTGAAAAAAAAAATTTTTGGGGACTTAGAAAATTTTTCAACTTTTGTCAGACTTCCAGACAGGGGAGCGTGTCAGTGCGCGCATCCGATTTCAGTTCCAGAGCGATTCGCGCGATGAGTCCTTGATACTTAGTCGTTTTTGCAAAATTTCTGACTTTTTTGAAAATTTCACAATTTTGTGAAAACTTCCACAAAATGAGGTTCTAGTATGTTAGAGGGCATCCCAGGAGGGCTCCAAAAGTGTGGGTAAAATATATATCCCACAGGGGGAAAATTGAAAAAAAGTTGAAAAAAAAAATTTTTGGGGACTTAGAAAATTTTTCAACTTGTGTCAGACTTCCAGAGAGGGGAGCATGTCAGTGCGCGCATCCGATTTCAGTTCCAGAGCGATTCGCGC
>NW_027369525.1:0-42067 GCF_046119375.1 Phyllobates terribilis
ATGTGGAGATATTACTGTTTGTGCATTTACAATATTCATTGATTTTTGCCATTGAAAAACGTCCAGAAATGTTTGAAGCTACTGACTGAATGAAAGGAGCTGGCATCTCACTCTCTTTGAATCTTCTTTATCATGCTAGGATTAACAGGAAAAAGCTAAAAATTTCAGAATTGCACCGTGCAATGTGGAGATATTACTGTTTGTGCATTTACAATATTCATTGATTTTTGCCATTGAAAAACATGTTTTTCATATACCAGAAATGTTTGAAGCTACTGACTGAATGAAAGGAGCTGGCATCTCACTCTCTTTGAATCTTCTTTATCATGCTAGGATTAACAGGAAAAAGCTAAAAATTTCAGAATTGCACCGTGCAATGTGGAGATATTACTGTTTGTGCATTTACAATATTCATTGATTTTTGCCATTGAAAAACGTCCAGAAATGTTTGAAGCTACTGACTGAATGAAAGGAGCTGGCATCTCACTCTCTTTGAATCTTCTTTATCATGCTAGGATTAACAGGAAAAAGCTAAAAATTTCAGAATTGCACCGTGCAATGTGGAGATATTACTGTTTGTGCATTTACAATATTCATTGATTTTTGCCATTGAAAAACGTCCAGAAATGTTTGAAGCTACTGACTGAATGAAAGGAGCTGGCATCTCACTCTCTTTGAATCTTCTTTATCATGCTAGGATTAACAGGAAAAAGCTAAAAATTTCAGAATTGCACCGTGCAATGTGGAGATATTACTGTTTGTGCATTTACAATATTCATTGATTTTTGCCATTGAAAAACGTCCAGAAATGTTTGAAGCTACTGACTGAATGAAAGGAGCTGGCATCTCACTCTCTTTGAATCTTCTTTATCATGCTAGGATTAACAGGAAAAAGCTAAAAATTTCAGAATTGCACCGTGCAATGTGGAGATATTACTGTTTGTGCATTTACAATATTCATTGATTTTTGCCATTGAAAAACATGTCCAGAAATGTTTGAAGCTACTGACTGAATGAAAGGAGCTGGCATCTCACTCTCTTTGAATCTTCTTTATCATGCTAGGATTAACAGGAAAAAGCTAAAAATTTCAGAATTGCACCGTGCAATGTGGAGATATTACTGTTTGTGCATTTACAATATTCATTGATTTTTGCCATTGAAAAACGTCCAGAAATGTTTGAAGCTACTGACTGAATGAAAGGAGCTGGCATCTCACTCTCTTTGAATCTTCTTTATCATGCTAGGATTAACAGGAAAAAGCTAAAAATTTCAGAATTGCACCGTGCAATGTGGAGATATTACTGTTTGTGCATTTACAATATTCATTGATTTTTGCCATTGAAAAACGTCCAGAAATGTTTGAAGCTACTGACTGAATGAAAGGAGCTGGCATCTCACTCTCTTTGAATCTTCTTTATCATGCTAGGATTAACAGGAAAAAGCTAAAAATTTCAGAATTGCACCGTGCAATGTGGAGATATTACTGTTTGTGCATTTACAATATTCATTGATTTTTGCCATTGAAAAACGTCCAGAAATGTTTGAAGCTACTGACTGAATGAAAGGAGCTGGCATCTCACTCTCTTTGAATCTTTATCATGCTAGGATTAACAGGAAAAAGCTAAAAATTTCAGAATTGCACCGTGCAATGTGGAGATATTACTGTTTGTGCATTTACAATATTCATTGATTTTTGCCATTGAAAAACGTCCAGAAATGTTTGAAGCTACTGACTGAATGAAAGGAGCTGGCATCTCACTCTCTTTGAATCTTCTTTATCATGCTAGGATTAACAGGAAAAAGCTAAAAATTTCAGAATTGCACCGTGCAATGTGGAGATATTACTGTTTGTGCATTTACAATATTCATTGATTTTTGCCATTGAAAAACGTCCAGAAATGTTTGAAGCTACTGACTGAATGAAAGGAGCTGGCATCTCACTCTCTTTGAATCTTCTTTATCATGCTAGGATTAACAGGAAAAAGCTAAAAATTTCAGAATTGCACCGTGCAATGTGGAGATATTACTGTTTGTGCATTTACAATATTCATTGATTTTTGCCATTGAAAAACGTCCAGAAATGTTTGAAGCTACTGACTGAATGAAAGGAGCTGGCATCTCACTCTCTTTGAATCTTCTTTATCATGCTAGGATTAACAGGAAAAAGCTAAAAATTTCAGAATTGCACCGTGCAATGTGGAGATATTACTGTTTGTGCATTTACAATATTCATTGATTTTTGCCATTGAAAAACGTCCAGAAATGTTTGAAGCTACTGACTGAATGAAAGGAGCTGGCATCTCACTCTCTTTGAATCTTCTTTATCATGCTAGGATTAACAGGAAAAAGCTAAAAATTTCAGAATTGCACCGTGCAATGTGGAGATATTACTGTTTGTGCATTTACAATATTCATTGATTTTTGCCATTGAAAAACGTCCAGAAATGTTTGAAGCTACTGACTGAATGAAAGGAGCTGGCATCTCACTCTCTTTGAATCTTCTTTATCATGCTAGGATTAACAGGAAAAAGCTAAAAATTTCAGAATTGCACCGTGCAATGTGGAGATATTACTGTTTGTGCATTTACAATATTCATTGATTTTTGCCATTGAAAAACATGTTTTTCATATACCAGAAATGTTTGAAGCTACTGACTGAATGAAAGGAGCTGGCATCTCACTCTCTTTGAATCTTCTTTATCATGCTAGGATTAGCAGGAAAAAGCTAAAAATTTCAGAATTGCACCGTGCAATGTGGAGATATTACTGTTTGTGCATTTACAATATTCATTGATTTTTGCCATTGAAAAACGTCCAGAAATGTTTGAAGCTACTGACTGAATGAAAGGAGCTGGCATCTCACTCTCTTTGAATCTTCTTTATCATGCTAGGATTAACAGGAAAAAGCTAAAAATTTCAGAATTGCACCGTGCAATGTGGAGATATTACTGTTTGTGCATTTACAATATTCATTGATTTTTGCCATTGAAAAACATGTTTTTCATATACCAGAAATGTTTGAAGCTACTGACTGAATGAAAGGAGCTGGCATCTCACTCTCTTTGAATCTTCTTTATCATGCTAGGATTAACAGGAAAAAGCTAAAAATTTCAGAATTGCACCGTGCAATGTGGAGATATTACTGTTTGTGCATTTACAATATTCATTGATTTTTGCCATTGAAAAACATGTTTTTCATATACCAGAAATGTTTGAAGCTACTGACTGAATGAAAGGAGCTGGCATCTCACTCTCTTTGAATCTTCTTTATCATGCTAGGATTAACAGGAAAAAGCTAAAAATTTCAGAATTGCACCGTGCAATGTGGAGATATTACTGTTTGTGCATTTACAATATTCATTGATTTTTGCCATTGAAAAACGTCCAGAAATGTTTGAAGCTACTGACTGAATGAAAGGAGCTGGCATCTCACTCTCTTTGAATCTTCTTTATCATGCTAGGATTAACAGGAAAAAGCTAAAAATTTCAGAATTGCACCGTGCAATGTGGAGATATTACTGTTTGTGCATTTACAATATTCATTGATTTTTGCCATTGAAAAACGTCCAGAAATGTTTGAAGCTACTGACTGAATGAAAGGAGCTGGCATCTCACTCTCTTTGAATCTTCTTTATCATGCTAGGATTAACAGGAAAAAGCTAAAAATTTCAGAATTGCACCGTGCAATGTGGAGATATTACTGTTTGTGCATTTACAATATTCATTGATTTTTGCCATTGAAAAACGTCCAGAAATGTTTGAAGCTACTGACTGAATGAAAGGAGCTGGCATCTCACTCTCTTTGAATCTTCTTTATCATGCTAGGATTAACAGGAAAAAGCTAAAAATTTCAGAATTGCACCGTGCAATGTGGAGATATTACTGTTTGTGCATTTACAATATTCATTGATTTTTGCCATTGAAAAACATGTTTTTCATATACCAGAAATGTTTGAAGCTACTGACTGAATGAGGAGCTGGCATCTCACTCTCTTTGAATCTTCTTTATCATGCTAGGATTAACAGGAAAAAGCTAAAAATTTCAGAATTGCACCGTGCAATGTGGAGATATTACTGTTTGTGCATTTACAATATTCATTGATTTTTGCCATTGAAAAACGTCCAGAAATGTTTGAAGCTACTGACTGAATGAAAGGAGCTGGCATCTCACTCTCTTTGAATCTTCTTTATCATGCTAGGATTAACAGGAAAAAGCTAAAAATTTCAGAATTGCACCGTGCAATGTGGAGATATTACTGTTTGTGCATTTACAATATTCATTGATTTTTGCCATTGAAAAACGTCCAGAAATGTTTGAAGCTACTGACTGAATGAAAGGAGCTGGCATCTCACTCTCTTTGAATCTTCTTTATCATGCTAGGATTAACAGGAAAAAGCTAAAAATTTCAGAATTGCACCGTGCAATGTGGAGATATTACTGTTTGTGCATTTACAATATTCATTGATTTTTGCCATTGAAAAACGTCCAGAAATGTTTGAAGCTACTGACTGAATGAAAGGAGCTGGCATCTCACTCTCTTTGAATCTTCTTTATCATGCTAGGATTAACAGGAAAAAGCTAAAAATTTCAGAATTGCACCGTGCAATGTGGAGATATTACTGTTTGTGCATTTACAATATTCATTGATTTTTGCCATTGAAAAACATGTTTTTCATATACCAGAAATGTTTGAAGCTACTGACTGAATGAAAGGAGCTGGCATCTCACTCTCTTTGAATCTTCTTTATCATGCTAGGATTAACAGGAAAAAGCTAAAAATTTCAGAATTGCACCGTGCAATGTGGAGATATTACTGTTTGTGCATTTACAATATTCATTGATTTTTGCCATTGAAAAACGTCCAGAAATGTTTGAAGCTACTGACTGAATGAAAGGAGCTGGCATCTCACTCTTTGAATCTTCTTTATCATGCTAGGATTAACAGGAAAAAGCTAAAAATTTCAGAATTGCACCGTGCAATGTGGAGATATTACTGTTTGTGCATTTACAATATTCATTGATTTTTGCCATTGAAAAACGTCCAGAAATGTTTGAAGCTACTGACTGAATGAAAGGAGCTGGCATCTCACTCTCTTTGAATCTTCTTTATCATGCTAGGATTAACAGGAAAAAGCTAAAAATTTCAGAATTGCACCGTGCAATGTGGAGATATTACTGTTTGTGCATTTACAATATTCATTGATTTTTGCCATTGAAAAACGTCCAGAAATGTTTGAAGCTACTGACTGAATGAAAGGAGCTGGCATCTCACTCTCTTTGAATCTTCTTTATCATGCTAGGATTAACAGGAAAAAGCTAAAAATTTCAGAATTGCACCGTGCAATGTGGAGATATTACTGTTTGTGCATTTACAATATTCATTGATTTTTGCCATTGAAAAACGTCCAGAAATGTTTGAAGCTACTGACTGAATGAAAGGAGCTGGCATCTCACTCTCTTTGAATCTTCTTTATCATGCTAGGATTAACAGGAAAAAGCTAAAAATTTCAGAATTGCACCGTGCAATGTGGAGATATTACTGTTTGTGCATTTACAATATTCATTGATTTTTGCCATTGAAAAACATGTTTTCATATACCAGAAATGTTTGAAGCTACTGACTGAATGAAAGGAGCTGGCATCTCACTCTCTTTGAATCTTCTTTATCATGCTAGGATTAGCAGGAAAAAGCTAAAAATTTCAGAATTGCACCGTGCAATGTGGAGATATTACTGTTTGTGCATTTACAATATTCATTGATTTTTGCCATTGAAAAACGTCCAGAAATGTTTGAAGCTACTGACTGAATGAAAGGAGCTGGCATCTCACTCTCTTTGAATCTTCTTTATCATGCTAGGATTAACAGGAAAAAGCTAAAAATTTCAGAATTGCACCGTGCAATGTGGAGATATTACTGTTTGTGCATTTACAATATTCATTGATTTTTGCCATTGAAAAACATGTTTTTCATATACCAGAAATGTTTGAAGCTACTGACTGAATGAAAGGAGCTGGCATCTCACTCTCTTTGAATCTTCTTTATCATGCTAGGATTAACAGGAAAAAGCTAAAAATTTCAGAATTGCACCGTGCAATGTGGAGATATTACTGTTTGTGCATTTACAATATTCATTGATTTTTGCCATTGAAAAACATGTTTTTCATATACCAGAAATGTTTGAAGCTACTGACTGAATGAAAGGAGCTGGCATCTCACTCTCTTTGAATCTTCTTTATCATGCTAGGATTAACAGGAAAAAGCTAAAAATTTCAGAATTGCACCGTGCAATGTGGAGATATTACTGTTTGTGCATTTACAATATTCATTGATTTTTGCCATTGAAAAACGTCCAGAAATGTTTGAAGCTACTGACTGAATGAAAGGAGCTGGCATCTCACTCTCTTTGAATCTTCTTTATCATGCTAGGATTAACAGGAAAAAGCTAAAAATTTCAGAATTGCACCGTGCAATGTGGAGATATTACTGTTTGTGCATTTACAATATTCATTGATTTTTGCCATTGAAAAACGTCCAGAAATGTTTGAAGCTACTGACTGAATGAAAGGAGCTGGCATCTCACTCTCTTTGAATCTTCTTTATCATGCTAGGATTAACAGGAAAAAGCTAAAAATTTCAGAATTGCACCGTGCAATGTGGAGATATTACTGTTTGTGCATTTACAATATTCATTGATTTTTGCCATTGAAAAACGTCCAGAAATGTTTGAAGCTACTGACTGAATGAAAGGAGCTGGCATCTCACTCTCTTTGAATCTTCTTTATCATGCTAGGATTAACAGGAAAAAGCTAAAAATTTCAGAATTGCACCGTGCAATGTGGAGATATTACTGTTTGTGCATTTACAATATTCATTGATTTTTGCCATTGAAAAACATGTTTTTCATATACCAGAAATGTTTGAAGCTACTGACTGAATGAAAGGAGCTGGCATCTCACTCTCTTTGAATCTTCTTTATCATGCTAGGATTAACAGGAAAAAGCTAAAAATTTCAGAATTGCACCGTGCAATGTGGAGATATTACTGTTTGTGCATTTACAATATTCATTGATTTTTGCCATTGAAAAACATGTTTTTCATATACCAGAAATGTTTGAAGCTACTGACTGAATGAAAGGAGCTGGCATCTCACTCTCTTTGAATCTTCTTTATCATGCTAGGATTAACAGGAAAAAGCTAAAAATTTCAGAATTGCACCGTGCAATGTGGAGATATTACTGTTTGTGCATTTACAATATTCATTGATTTTTGCCATTGAAAAACATGTTTTTCATATACCAGAAATGTTTGAAGCTACTGACTGAATGAAAGGAGCTGGCATCTCACTCTCTTTGAATCTTCTTTATCATGCTAGGATTAACAGGAAAAAGCTAAAAATTTCAGAATTGCACCGTGCAATGTGGAGATATTACTGTTTGTGCATTTACAATATTCATTGATTTTTGCCATTGAAAAACGTCCAGAAATGTTTGAAGCTACTGACTGAATGAAAGGAGCTGGCATCTCACTCTCTTTGAATCTTCTTTATCATGCTAGGATTAACAGGAAAAAGCTAAAAATTTCAGAATTGCACCGTGCAATGTGGAGATATTACTGTTTGTGCATTTACAATATTCATTGATTTTTGCCATTGAAAAACGTCCAGAAATGTTTGAAGCTACTGACTGAATGAAAGGAGCTGGCATCTCACTCTCTTTGAATCTTCTTTATCATGCTAGGATTAACAGGAAAAAGCTAAAAATTTCAGAATTGCACCGTGCAATGTGGAGATATTACTGTTTGTGCATTTACAATATTCATTGATTTTTGCCATTGAAAAACGTCCAGAAATGTTTGAAGCTACTGACTGAATGAAAGGAGCTGGCATCTCACTCTCTTTGAATCTTCTTTATCATGCTAGGATTAACAGGAAAAAGCTAAAAATTTCAGAATTGCACCGTGCAATGTGGAGATATTACTGTTTGTGCATTTACAATATTCATTGATTTTTGCCATTGAAAAACGTCCAGAAATGTTTGAAGCTACTGACTGAATGAAAGGAGCTGGCATCTCACTCTCTTTGAATCTTCTTTATCATGCTAGGATTAACAGGAAAAAGCTAAAAATTTCAGAATTGCACCGTGCAATGTGGAGATATTACTGTTTGTGCATTTACAATATTCATTGATTTTTGCCATTGAAAAACGTCCAGAAATGTTTGAAGCTACTGACTGAATGAAAGGAGCTGGCATCTCACTCTCTTTGAATCTTCTTTATCATGCTAGGATTAACAGGAAAAAGCTAAAAATTTCAGAATTGCACCGTGCAATGTGGAGATATTACTGTTTGTGCATTTACAATATTCATTGATTTTTGCCATTGAAAAACATGTTTTTCATATACCAGAAATGTTTGAAGCTACTGACTGAATGAAAGGAGCTGGCATCTCACTCTCTTTGAATCTTCTTTATCATGCTAGGATTAACAGGAAAAAGCTAAAAATTTCAGAATTGCACCGTGCAATGTGGAGATATTACTGTTTGTGCATTTACAATATTCATTGATTTTTGCCATTGAAAAACGTCCAGAAATGTTTGAAGCTACTGACTGAATGAAAGGAGCTGGCATCTCACTCTCTTTGAATCTTCTTTATCATGCTAGGATTAACAGGAAAAAGCTAAAAATTTCAGAATTGCACCGTGCAATGTGGAGATATTACTGTTTGTGCATTTACAATATTCATTGATTTTTGCCATTGAAAAACGTCCAGAAATGTTTGAAGCTACTGACTGAATGAAAGGAGCTGGCATCTCACTCTCTTTGAATCTTCTTTATCATGCTAGGATTAACAGGAAAAAGCTAAAAATTTCAGAATTGCACCGTGCAATGTGGAGATATTACTGTTTGTGCATTTACAATATTCATTGATTTTTGCCATTGAAAAACATGTTTTTCATATACCAGAAATGTTTGAAGCTACTGACTGAATGAAAGGAGCTGGCATCTCACTCTCTTTGAATCTTCTTTATCATGCTAGGATTAACAGGAAAAAGCTAAAAATTTCAGAATTGCACCGTGCAATGTGGAGATATTACTGTTTGTGCATTTACAATATTCATTGATTTTTGCCATTGAAAAACGTCCAGAAATGTTTGAAGCTACTGACTGAATGAAAGGAGCTGGCATCTCACTCTCTTTGAATCTTCTTTATCATGCTAGGATTAACAGGAAAAAGCTAAAAATTTCAGAATTGCACCGTGCAATGTGGAGATATTACTGTTTGTGCATTTACAATATTCATTGATTTTTGCCATTGAAAAACGTCCAGAAATGTTTGAAGCTACTGACTGAATGAAAGGAGCTGGCATCTCACTCTCTTTGAATCTTCATCATGCTAGGATTAACAGGAAAAAGCTAAAAATTTCAGAATTGCACCGTGCAATGTGGAGATATTACTGTTTGTGCATTTACAATATTCATTGATTTTTGCCATTGAAAAACATGTTTTTCATATACCAGAAATGTTTGAAGCTACTGACTGAATGAAAGGAGCTGGCATCTCACTCTCTTTGAATCTTCTTTATCATGCTAGGATTAACAGGAAAAAGCTAAAAATTTCAGAATTGCACCGTGCAATGTGGAGATATTACTGTTTGTGCATTTACAATATTCATTGATTTTTGCCATTGAAAAACGTCCAGAAATGTTTGAAGCTACTGACTGAATGAAAGGAGCTGGCATCTCACTCTCTTTGAATCTTCTTTATCATGCTAGGATTAACAGGAAAAAGCTAAAAATTTCAGAATTGCACCGTGCAATGTGGAGATATTACTGTTTGTGCATTTACAATATTCATTGATTTTTGCCATTGAAAAACATGTTTTTCATATACCAGAAATGTTTGAAGCTACTGACTGAATGAAAGGAGCTGGCATCTCACTCTCTTTGAATCTTCTTTATCATGCTAGGATTAACAGGAAAAAGCTAAAAATTTCAGAATTGCACCGTGCAATGTGGAGATATTACTGTTTGTGCATTTACAATATTCATTGATTTTTGCCATTGAAAAACGTCCAGAAATGTTTGAAGCTACAGACTGAATGAAAGGAGCTGGCATCTCACTCTCTTTGAATCTTCTTTATCATGCTAGGATTAACAGGAAAAAGCTAAAAATTTCAGAATTGCACCGTGCAATGTGGAGATATTACTGTTTGTGCATTTACAATATTCATTGATTTTTGCCATTGAAAAACATGTTTTTCATATACCAGAAATGTTTGAAGCTACTGACTGAATGAAAGGAGCTGGCATCTCACTCTCTTTGAATCTTCTTTATCATGCTAGGATTAACAGGAAAAAGCTAAAAATTTCAGAATTGCACCGTGCAATGTGGAGATATTACTGTTTGTGCATTTACAATATTCATTGATTTTTGCCATTGAAAAACATGTTTTTCATATACCAGAAATGTTTGAAGCTACTGACTGAATGAAAGGAGCTGGCATCTCACTCTCTTTGAATCTTCTTTATCATGCTAGGATTAACAGGAAAAAGCTAAAAATTTCAGAATTGCACCGTGCAATGTGGAGATATTACTGTTTGTGCATTTACAATATTCATTGATTTTTGCCATTGAAAAACGTCCAGAAATGTTTGAAGCTACTGACTGAATGAAAGGAGCTGGCATCTCACTCTCTTTGAATCTTCTTTATCATGCTAGGATTAACAGGAAAAAGCTAAAAATTTCAGAATTGCACCGTGCAATGTGGAGATATTACTGTTTGTGCATTTACAATATTCATTGATTTTTGCCATTGAAAAACATCCAGAAATGTTTGAAGCTACTGACTGAATGAAAGGAGCTGGCATCTCACTCTCTTTGAATCTTCTTTATCATGCTAGGATTAACAGGAAAAAGCTAAAAATTTCAGAATTGCACCGTGCAATGTGGAGATATTACTGTTTGTGCATTTACAATATTCATTGATTTTTGCCATTGAAAAACATGTTTTTCATATACCAGAAATGTTTGAAGCTACTGACTGAATGAAAGGAGCTGGCATCTCACTCTCTTTGAATCTTCTTTATCATGCTAGGATTAACAGGAAAAAGCTAAAAATTTCAGAATTGCACCGTGCAATGTGGAGATATTACTGTT
The DNA here is from genome assembly GCF_046119375.1 of Phyllobates terribilis. Taxonomy (NCBI): domain Eukaryota; kingdom Metazoa; phylum Chordata; class Amphibia; order Anura; family Dendrobatidae; genus Phyllobates; species Phyllobates terribilis. The sequence goes on from NW_027369525.1 coordinate 11,159, forward strand.
TGTGCATTTACAATATTCATTGATTTTTGCCATTGAAAAACGTCCAGAAATGTTTGAAGCTACTGACTGAATGAAAGGAGCTGGCATCTCACTCTCTTTGAATCTTCTTTATCATGCTAGGATTAACAGGAAAAAGCTAAAAATTTCAGAATTGCACCGTGCAATGTGGAGATATTACTGTTTGTGCATTTACAATATTCATTGATTTTTGCCATTGAAAAACGTCCAGAAATGTTTGAAGCTACTGACTGAATGAAAGGAGCTGGCATCTCACTCTCTTTGAATCTTCTTTATCATGCTAGGATTAACAGGAAAAAGCTAAAAATTTCAGAATTGCACCGTGCAATGTGGAGATATTACTGTTTGTGCATTTACAATATTCATTGATTTTTGCCATTGAAAAACATGTTTTTCATATACCAGAAATGTTTGAAGCTACTGACTGAATGAAAGGAGCTGGCATCTCACTCTCTTTGAATCTTCTTTATCATGCTAGGATTAGCAGGAAAAAGCTAAAAATTTCAGAATTGCACCGTGCAATGTGGAGATATTACTGTTTGTGCATTTACAATATTCATTGATTTTTGCCATTGAAAAACATGTTTTTCATATACCAGAAATGTTTGAAGCTACTGACTGAATGAAAGGAGCTGGCATCTCACTCTCTTTGAATCTTCTTTATCATGCTAGGATTAACAGGAAAAAGCAAAAAATTTCAGAATTGCACCGTGCAATGTGGAGATATTACTGTTTGTGCATTTACAATATTCATTGATTTTTGCCATTGAAAAACATGTTTTTCATATACCAGAAATGTTTGAAGCTACTGACTGAATGAAAGGAGCTGGCATCTCACTCTCTTTGAATCTTCTTTATCATGCTAGGATTAGCAGGAAAAAGCTAAAAATTTCAGAATTGCACCGTGCAATGTGGAGATATTACTGTTTGTGCATTTACAATATTCATTGATTTTTGCCATTGAAAAACGTCCAGAAATGTTTGAAGCTACTGACTGAATGAAAGGAGCTGGCATCTCACTCTCTTTGAATCTTCTTTATCATGCTAGGATTAACAGGAAAAAGCTAAAAATTTCAGAATTGCACCGTGCAATGTGGAGATATTACTGTTTGTGCATTTACAATATTCATTGATTTTTGCCATTGAAAAACATGTTTTTCATATACCAAAAATGTTTGAAGCTACTGACTGAATGAAAGGAGCTGGCATCTCCCTCTCTTTGAATCTTCTTTATCATGCTAGGATTAACAGGAAAAAGCTAAAAATTTCAGAATTGCACCGTGCAATGTGGAGATATTACTGTTTGTGCATTTACAATATTCATTGATTTTTGCCATTGAAAAACGTCCAGAAATGTTTGAAGCTACTGACTGAATGAAAGGAGCTGGCATCTCACTCTCTTTGAATCTTCTTTATTATGCTAGGATTAACAGAAAAAAGCTAAAAATTTCAGAATTGCACCGTGCAATGTGGAGATATTACTGTTTGTGCATTTACAATATTCATTGATTTTTGCCATTGAAAAACATGTTTTTCATATACCAGAAATGTTTGAAGCTACTGACTGAATGAAAGGAGCTGGCATCTCACTCTCTTTGAATCTTCTTTATCATGCTAGGATTAACAGGAAAAAGCAAAAAATTTCAGAATTGCACCGTGCAATGTGGAGATATTACTGTTTGTGAATTTACAATATTCATTGATTTTTGCCATTGAAAAACATGTTTTTCATATACCAGAAATGTTTGAAGCTACTGACTGAATGAAAGGAGCTGGCATCTCACTCTCTTTGAATCTTCTTTATCATGCTAGGATTAACAGGAAAAAGCTAAAAATTTCAGAATTGCACCGTGCAATGTGGAGATATTACTGTTTGTGCATTTACAATATTCATTGATTTTTGCCATTGAAAAACATGTTTTTCATATACCAGAAATGTTTGAAGCTACTGACTGAATGAAAGGAGCTGGCATCTCACTCTCTTTGAATCTTCTTTATCATGCTAGGATTAACAGGAAAAAGCTAAAAATTTCAGAATTGCACCGTGCAATGTGGAGATATTACTGTTTGTGCATTTACAATATTCATTGATTTTTGCCATTGAAAAACGTCCAGAAATGTTTGAAGCTACTGACTGAATGAAAGGAGCTGGCATCTCACTCTCTTTGAATCTTCTTTATTATGCTAGGATTAACAGGAAAAAGCTAAAAATTTCAGAATTGCACCGTGCAATGTGGAGATATTACTGTTTGTGCATTTACAATATTCATTGATTTTTGCCATTGAAAAACATGTTTTTCATATACCAGAAATGTTTGAAGCTACTGACTGAATGAAAGGAGCTGGCATCTCACTCTCTTTGAATCTTCTTTATCATGCTAGGATTAACAGGAAAAAGCTAAAAATTTCAGAATTGCACCGTGCAATGTGGAGATATTACTGTTTGTGCATTTACAATATTCATTGATTTTTGCCATTGAAAAACGTCCAGAAATGTTTGAAGCTACTGACTGAATGAAAGGAGCTGGCATCTCACTCTCTTTGAATCTTCTTTATCATGCTAGGATTAACAGGAAAAAGCTAAAAATTTCAGAATTGCACCGTGCAATGTGGAGATATTACTGTTTGTGCATTTACAATATTCATTGATTTTTGCCATTGAAAAACATGTTTTTCATATACCAGAAATGTTTGAAGCTACTGACTGAATGAAAGGAGCTGGCATCTCACTCTCTTTGAATCTTCTTTATCATGCTAGGATTAACAGGAAAAAGCAAAAAATTTCAGAATTGCACCGTGCAATGTGGAGATATTACTGTTTGTGAATTTACAATATTCATTGATTTTTGCCATTGAAAAACATGTTTTTCATATACCAGAAATGTTTGAAGCTACTGACTGAATGAAAGGAGCTGGCATCTCACTCTCTTTGAATCTTCTTTATCATGCTAGGATTAACAGGAAAAAGCTAAAAATTTCAGAATTGCACCGTGCAATGTGGAGATATTACTGTTTGTGCATTTACAATATTCATTGATTTTTGCCATTGAAAAACATGTTTTTCATATACCAGAAATGTTTGAAGCTACTGACTGAATGAAAGGAGCTGGCATCTCACTCTCTTTGAATCTTCTTTATCATGCTAGGATTAACAGGAAAAAGCAAAAAATTTCAGAATTGCACCGTGCAATGTGGAGATATTACTGTTTGTGCATTTACAATATTCATTGATTTTTGCCATTGAAAAACATGTTTTTCATATACCAGAAATGTTTGAAGCTACTGACTGAATGAAAGGAGCTGGCATCTCACTCTCTTTGAATCTTCTTTATCATGCTAGGATTAGCAGGAAAAAGCTAAAAATTTCAGAATTGCACCGTGCAATGTGGAGATATTACTGTTTGTGCATTTACAATATTCATTGATTTTTGCCATTGAAAAACGTCCAGAAATGTTTGAAGCTACTGACTGAATGAAAGGAGCTGGCATCTCACTCTCTTTGAATCTTCTTTATCATGCTAGGATTAACAGGAAAAAGCTAAAAATTTCAGAATTGCACCGTGCAATGTGGAGATATTACTGTTTGTGCATTTACAATATTCATTGATTTTTGCCATTGAAAAACATGTTTTTCATATACCAGAAATGTTTGAAGCTACTGACTGAATGAAAGGAGCTGGCATCTCCCTCTCTTTGAATCTTCTTTATCATGCTAGGATTAACAGGAAAAAGCTAAAAATTTCAGAATTGCACCGTGCAATGTGGAGATATTACTGTTTGTGCATTTACAATATTCATTGATTTTTGCCATTGAAAAACGTCCAGAAATGTTTGAAGCTACTGACTGAATGAAAGGAGCTGGCATCTCACTCTCTTTGAATCTTCTTTATCATGCTAGGATTAACAGGAAAAAGCTAAAAATTTCAGAATTGCACCGTGCAATGTGGAGATATTACTGTTTGTGCATTTACAATATTCATTGATTTTTGCCATTGAAAAACATGTTTTTCATATACCAGAAATGTTTGAAGCTACTGACTGAATGAAAGGAGCTGGCATCTCACTCTCTTTGAATCTTCTTTATCATGCTAGGATTAACAGGAAAAAGCAAAAAATTTCAGAATTGCACCGTGCAATGTGGAGATATTACTGTTTGTGAATTTACAATATTCATTGATTTTTGCCATTGAAAAACATGTTTTTCATATACCAGAAATGTTTGAAGCTACTGACTGAATGAAAGGAGCTGGCATCTCACTCTCTTTGAATCTTCTTTATCATGCTAGGATTAACAGGAAAAAGCTAAAAATTTCAGAATTGCACCGTGCAATGTGGAGATATTACTGTTTGTGCATTTACAATATTCATTGATTTTTGCCATTGAAAAACATGTTTTTCATATACCAGAAATGTTTGAAGCTACTGACTGAATGAAAGGAGCTGGCATCTCACTCTCTTTGAATCTTCTTTATCATGCTAGGATTAACAGGAAAAAGCTAAAAATTTCAGAATTGCACCGTGCAATGTGGAGATATTACTGTTTGTGCATTTACAATATTCATTGATTTTTGCCATTGAAAAACGTCCAGAAATGTTTGAAGCTACTGACTGAATGAAAGGAGCTGGCATCTCACTCTCTTTGAATCTTCTTTATCATGCTAGGATTAACAGGAAAAAGCTAAAAATTTCAGAATTGCACCGTGCAATGTGGAGATATTACTGTTTGTGCATTTACAATATTCATTGATTTTTGCCATTGAAAAACGTCCAGAAATGTTTGAAGCTACTGACTGAATGAAAGGAGCTGGCATCTCACTCTCTTTGAATCTTCTTTATCATGCTAGGATTAACAGGAAAAAGCTAAAAATTTCAGAATTGCACCGTGCAATGTGGAGATATTACTGTTTGTGCATTTACAATATTCATTGATTTTTGCCATTGAAAAACGTCCAGAAATGTTTGAAGCTACTGACTGAATGAAAGGAGCTGGCATCTCACTCTCTTTGAATCTTCTTTATCATGCTAGGATTAACAGGAAAAAGCTAAAAATTTCAGAATTGCACCGTGCAATGTGGAGATATTACTGTTTGTGCATTTACAATATTCATTGATTTTTGCCATTGAAAAACATGTTTTTCATATACCAGAAATGTTTGAAGCTACTGACTGAATGAAAGGAGCTGGCATCTCACTCTCTTTGAATCTTCTTTATCATGCTAGGATTAACAGGAAAAAGCTAAAAATTTCAGAATTGCACCGTGCAATGTGGAGATATTACTGTTTGTGCATTTACAATATTCATTGATTTTTGCCATTGAAAAACATGTTTTTCATATACCAGAAATGTTTGAAGCTACTGACTGAATGAAAGGAGCTGGCATCTCACTCTCTTTGAATCTTCTTTATCATGCTAGGATTAACAGGAAAAAGCTAAAAATTTCAGAATTGCACCGTGCAATGTGGAGATATTACTGTTTGTGCATTTACAATATTCATTGATTTTTGCCATTGAAAAACGTCCAGAAATGTTTGAAGCTACTGACTGAATGAAAGGAGCTGGCATCTCACTCTCTTTGAATCTTCTTTATCATGCTAGGATTAACAGGAAAAAGCTAAAAATTTCAGAATTGTACCGTGCAATGTGGAGATATTACTGTTTGTGCATTTACAATATTCATTGATTTTTGCCATTGAAAAACATGTTTTTCATATACCAGAAATGTTTGAAGCTACTGACTGAATGAAAGGAGCTGGCATCTCACTCTCTTTGAATCTTCTTTATCATGCTAGGATTAACAGGAAAAAGCTAAAAATTTCAGAATTGCACCGTGCAATGTGGAGATATTACTGTTTGTGCATTTACAATATTCATTGATTTTTGCCATTGAAAAACATGTTTTTCATATACCAGAAATGTTTGAAGCTACTGACTGAATGAAAGGAGCTGGCATCTCACTCTCTTTGAATCTTCTTTATCATGCTAGGATTAACAGGAAAAAGCTAAAAATTTCAGAATTGCACCGTGCAATGTGGAGATATTACTGTTTGTGCATTTACAATATTCATTGATTTTTGCCATTGAAAAACATGTTTTTCATATACCAGAAATGTTTGAAGCTACTGACTGAATGAAAGGAGCTGGCATCTCACTCTCTTTGAATCTTCTTTATCATGCTAGGATTAACAGGAAAAAGCTAAAAATTTCAGAATTGCACCGTGCAATGTGGAGATATTACTGTTTGTGCATTTACAATATTCATTGATTTTTGCCATTGAAAAACGTCCAGAAATGTTTGAAGCTACTGACAATGAAAGGAGCTGGCATCTCACTCTCTTTGAATCTTCTTTATCATGCTAGGATTAGCAGGAAAAAGCTAAAAATTTCAGAATTGCACCGTGCAATGTGGAGATATTACTGTTTGTGCATTTACAATATTCATTGATTTTTGCCATTGAAAAACGTCCAGAAATGTTTGAAGCTACTGACTGAATGAAAGGAGCTGGCATCTCACTCTCTTTGAATCTTCTTTATCATGCTAGGATTAACAGGAAAAAGCAAAAAATTTCAGAATTGCACCGTGCAATGTGGAGATATTACTGTTTGTGCATTTACAATATTCATTGATTTTTGCCATTGAAAAACATGTTTTTCATATACCAGAAATGTTTGAAGCTACTGACTGAATGAAAGGAGCTGGCATCTCACTCTCTTTGAATCTTCTTTATCATGCTAGGATTAACAGGAAAAAGCTAAAAATTTCAGAATTGCACCGTGCAATGTGGAGATATTACTGTTTGTGCATTTACAATATTCATTGATTTTTGCCATTGAAAAACGTCCAGAAATGTTTGAAGCTACTGACTGAATGAAAGGAGCTGGCATCTCACTCTCTTTGAATCTTCTTTATCATGCTAGGATTAACAGGAAAAAGCTAAAAATTTCAGAATTGCACCGTGCAATGTGGAGATATTACTGTTTGTGCATTTACAATATTCATTGATTTTTGCCATTGAAAAACATCCAGAAATGTTTGAAGCTACTGACTGAATGAAAGGAGCTGGCATCTCACTCTCTTTGAATCTTCTTTATCATGCTAGGATTAACAGGAAAAAGCTAAAAATTTCAGAATTGCACCGTGCAATGTGGAGATATTACTGTTTGTGCATTTACAATATTCATTGATTTTTGCCATTGAAAAACGTCCAGAAATGTTTGAAGCTACTGACAATGAAAGGAGCTGGCATCTCACTCTCTTTGAATCTTCTTTATCATGCTAGGATTAGCAGGAAAAAGCTAAAAATTTCAGAATTGCACCGTGCAATGTGGAGATATTACTGTTTGTGCATTTACAATATTCATTGATTTTTGCCATTGAAAAACGTCCAGAAATGTTTGAAGCTACTGACTGAATGAAAGGAGCTGGCATCTCACTCTCTTTGAATCTTCTTTATCATGCTAGGATTAACAGGAAAAAGCTAAAAATTTCAGAATTGCACCGTGCAATGTGGAGATATTACTGTTTGTGCATTTACAATATTCATTGATTTTTGCCATTGAAAAACATGTTTTTCATATACCAGAAATGTTTGAAGCTACTGACTGAATGAAAGGAGCTGGCATCTCACTCTCTTTGAATCTTCTTTATCATGCTAGGATTAACAGGAAAAAGCTAAAAATTTCAGAATTGCACCGTGCAATGTGGAGATATTACTGTTTGTGCATTTACAATATTCATTGATTTTTGCCATTGAAAAACGTCCAGAAATGTTTGAAGCTACTGACAATGAAAGGAGCTGGCATCTCACTCTCTTTGAATCTTCTTTATCATGCTAGGATTAGCAGGAAAAAGCTAAAAATTTCAGAATTGCACCGTGCAATGTGGAGATATTACTGTTTGTGCATTTACAATATTCATTGATTTTTGCCATTGAAAAACGTCCAGAAATGTTTGAAGCTACTGACTGAATGAAAGGAGCTGGCATCTCACTCTCTTTGAATCTTCTTTATCATGCTAGGATTAACAGGAAAAAGCAAAAAATTTCAGAATTGCACCGTGCAATGTGGAGATATTACTGTTTGTGCATTTACAATATTCATTGATTTTTGCCATTGAAAAACATGTTTTTCATATACCAGAAATGTTTGAAGCTACTGACTGAATGAAAGGAGCTGGCATCTCACTCTCTTTGAATCTTCTTTATCATGCTAGGATTAACAGGAAAAAGCTAAAAATTTCAGAATTGCACCGTGCAATGTGGAGATATTACTGTTTGTGCATTTACAATATTCATTGATTTTTGCCATTGAAAAACGTCCAGAAATGTTTGAAGCTACTGACTGAATGAAAGGAGCTGGCATCTCACTCTCTTTGAATCTTCTTTATCATGCTAGGATTAACAGGAAAAAGCTAAAAATTTCAGAATTGCACCGTGCAATGTGGAGATATTACTGTTTGTGCATTTACAATATTCATTGATTTTTGCCATTGAAAAACATCCAGAAATGTTTGAAGCTACTGACTGAATGAAAGGAGCTGGCATCTCACTCTCTTTGAATCTTCTTTATCATGCTAGGATTAACAGGAAAAAGCTAAAAATTTCAGAATTGCACCGTGCAATGTGGAGATATTACTGTTTGTGCATTTACAATATTCATTGATTTTTGCCATTGAAAAACGTCCAGAAATGTTTGAAGCTACTGACTGAATGAAAGGAGCTGGCATCTCACTCTCTTTGAATCTTCTTTATCATGCTAGGATTAACAGGAAAAAGCTAAAAATTTCAGAATTGCACCGTGCAATGTGGAGATATTACTGTTTGTGCATTTACAATATTCATTGATTTTTGCCATTGAAAAACATGTTTTTCATATACCAGAAATGTTTGAAGCTACTGACTGAATGAAAGGAGCTGGCATCTCACTCTCTTTGAATCTTCTTTCTCATGCTAGGATTAACAGGAAAAAGCTAAAAATTTCAGAATTGCACCGTGCAATGTGGAGATATTACTGTTTGTGCATTTACAATATTCATTGATTTTTGCCATTGAAAAACGTCCAGAAATGTTTGAAGCTACTGACTGAATGAAAGGAGCTGGCATCTCACTCTCTTTGAATCTTCTTTATCATGCTAGGATTAGCAGGAAAAAGCAAAAAATTTCAGAATTGCACCGTGCAATGTGGAGATATTACTGTTTGTGCATTTACAATATTCATTGATTTTTGCCATTGAAAAACGTCCAGAAATGTTTGAAGCTACTGACTGAATGAAAGGAGCTGGCATCTCACTCTCTTTGAATCTTCTTTATCATGCTAGGATTAACAGGAAAAAGCTAAAAATTTCAGAATTGCACCGTGCAATGTGGAGATATTACTGTTTGTGCATTTACAATATTCATTGATTTTTGCCATTGAAAAACATGTTTTTCATATACCAGAAATGTTTGAAGCTACTGACTGAATGAAAGGAGCTGGCATCTCACTCTCTTTGAATCTTCTTTATCATGCTAGGATTAACAGGAAAAAGCAAAAAATTTCAGAATTGCACCGTGCAATGTGGAGATATTACTGTTTGTGCATTTACAATATTCATTGATTTTTGCCATTGAAAAACGTCCAGAAATGTTTGAAGCTACTGACTGAATGAAAGGAGCTGGCATCTCACACTCTTTGAATCTTCTTTATCATGCTAGGATTAACAGGAAAAAGCTAAAAATTTCAGAATTGCACCGTGCAATGTGGAGATATTACTGTTTGTGCATTTACAATATTCATTGATTTTTGCCATTGAAAAACATGTTTTTCATATACCAGAAATGTTTGAAGCTACTGACTGAATGAAAGGAGCTGGCATCTCACTCTCTTTGAATCTTCTTTATCATGCTAGGATTAACAGGAAAAAGCAAAAAATTTCAGAATTGCACCGTGCAATGTGGAGATATTACTGTTTGTGCATTTACAATATTCATTGATTTTTGCCATTGAAAAACGTCCAGAAATGTTTGAAGCTACTGACTGAATGAAAGGAGCTGGCATCTCACTCTCTTTGAATCTTCTTTATCATGCTAGGATTAACAGGAAAAAGCTAAAAATTTCAGAATTGCACCGTGCAATGTGGAGATATTACTGTTTGTGCATTTACAATATTCATTGATTTTTGCCATTGAAAAACATGTTTTTCATATACCAGAAATGTTTGAAGCTACTGACTGAATGAAAGGAGCTGGCATCTCACTCTCTTTGAATCTTCTTTATCATGCTAGGATTAACAGGAAAAAGCAAAAAATTTCAGAATTGCACCGTGCAATGTGGAGATATTACTGTTTGTGCATTTACAATATTCATTGATTTTTGCCATTGAAAAACGTCCAGAAATGTTTGAAGCTACTGACTGAATGAAAGGAGCTGGCATCTCACTCTCTTTGAATCTTCTTTATCATGCTAGGATTAACAGGAAAAAGCTAAAAATTTCAGAATTGCACCGTGCAATGTGGAGATATTACTGTTTGTGCATTTACAATATTCATTGATTTTTGCCATTGAAAAACATGTTTTTCATATACCAGAAATGTTTGAAGCTACTGACTGAATGAAAGGAGCTGGCATCTCACTCTCTTTGAATCTTCTTTATCATGCTAGGATTAACAGGAAAAAGCTAAAAATTTCAGAATTGCACCGTGCAATGTGGAGATATTACTGTTTGTGCATTTACAATATTCATTGATTTTTGCCATTGAAAAACATGTTTTTCATATACCAGAAATGTTTGAAGCTACTGACTGAATGAAAGGAGCTGGCATCTCACTCTCTTTGAATCTTCTTTATCATGCTAGGATTAACAGGAAAAAGCAAAAAATTTCAGAATTGCACCGTGCAATGTGGAGATATTACTGTTTGTGCATTTACAATATTCATTGATTTTTGCCATTGAAAAACGTCCAGAAATGTTTGAAGCTACTGACTGAATGAAAGGAGCTGGCATCTCACTCTCTTTGAATCTTCTTTATCATGCTAGGATTAACAGGAAAAAGCTAAAAATTTCAGAATTGCACCGTGCAATGTGGAGATATTACTGTTTGTGCATTTACAATATTCATTGATTTTTGCCATTGAAAAACATGTTTTTCATATACCAGAAATGTTTGAAGCTACTGACTGAATGAAAGGAGCTGGCATCTCACTCTCTTTGAATCTTCTTTATCATGCTAGGATTAACAGGAAAAAGCAAAAAATTTCAGAATTGCACCGTGCAATGTGGAGATATTACTGTTTGTGCATTTACAATATTCATTGATTTTTGCCATTGAAAAACGTCCAGAAATGTTTGAAGCTACTGACTGAATGAAAGGAGCTGGCATCTCACTCTCTTTGAATCTTCTTTATCATGCTAGGATTAACAGGAAAAAGCTAAAAATTTCAGAATTGCACCGTGCAATGTGGAGATATTACTGTTTGTGCATTTACAATATTCATTGATTTTTGCCATTGAAAAACGTCCAGAAATGTTTGAAGCTACTGACTGAATGAAAGGAGCTGGCATCTCACTCTCTTTGAATCTTCTTTATCATGCTAGGATTAACAGGAAAAAGCTAAAAATTTCAGAATTGCACCGTGCAATGTGGAGATATTACTGTTTGTGCATTTACAATATTCATTGATTTTTGCCATTGAAAAACATGTTTTTCATATACCAGAAATGTTTGAAGCTACTGACTGAATGAAAGGAGCTGGCATCTCACTCTCTTTGAATCTTCTTTATCATGCTAGGATTAACAGGAAAAAGCTAAAAATTTCAGAATTGCACCGTGCAATGTGGAGATATTACTGTTTGTGCATTTACAATATTCATTGATTTTTGCCATTGAAAAACGGCCAGAAATGTTTGAAGCTACTGACTGAATGAAAGGAGCTGGCATCTCACTCTCTTTGAATCTTTTTTATCATGCTAGGATTAACAGGAAAAAGCAAAAAATTTCAGAATTGCACCGTGCAATGTGGAGATATTACTGTTTGTGCATTTACAATATTCATTGATTTTTGCCATTGAAAAACATGTTTTTCATATACCAGAAATGTTTGAAGCTACTGACTGAATGAAAGGAGCTGGCATCTCACTCTCTTTGAATCTTCTTTATCATGCTAGGATTAGCAGGAAAAAGCTAAAAATTTCAGAATTGCACCGTGCAATGTGGAGATATTACTGTTTGTGCATTTACAATATTCATTGATCTTTGCCATTGAAAAACGTCCAGAAATGTTTGAAGCTACTGACTGAATGAAAGGAGCTGGCATCTCACTCTCTTTGAATCTTCTTTATCATGCTAGGATTAACAGGAAAAAGCTAAAAATTTCAGAATTGCACCGTGCAATGTGGAGATATTACTGTTTGTGCATTTACAATATTCATTGATTTTTGCCATTGAAAAACATGTTTTTCATATACCAGAAATGTTTGAAGCTACTGACTGAATGAAAGGAGCTGGCATCTCACTCTCTTTGAATCTTCTTTATCATGCTAGGATTAACAGGAAAAAGCTAAAAATTTCAGAATTGCACCGTGCAATGTGGAGATATTACTGTTTGTGCATTTACAATATTCATTGATTTTTGCCATTGAAAAACGTCCAGAAATGTTTGAAGCTACTGACTGAATGAAAGGAGCTGGCATCTCACTCTCTTTGAATCTTCTTTATCATGCTAGGATTAACAGGAAAAAGCTAAAAATTTCAGAATTGCACCGTGCAATGTGGAGATATTACTGTTTGTGCATTTACAATATTCATTGATTTTTGCCATTGAAAAACATGTTTTTCATATACCAGAAATGTTTGAAGCTACTGACTGAATGAAAGGAGCTGGCATCTCACTCTCTTTGAATCTTCTTTATCATGCTAGGATTAACAGGAAAAAGCTAAAAATTTCAGAATTGCACCGTGCAATGTGGAGATATTACTGTTTGTGCATTTACAATATTCATTGATTTTTGCCATTGAAAAACATGTTTTTCATATACCAGAAATGTTTGAAGCTACTGACTGAATGAAAGGAGCTGGCATCTCACTCTCTTTGAATCTTCTTTATCATGCTAGGATTAACAGGAAAAAGCTAAAAATTTCAGAATTGCACCGTGCAATGTGGAGATATTACTGTTTGTGCATTTACAATATTCATTGATTTTTGCCATTGAAAAACATGTTTTTCATATACCAGAAATGTTTGAAGCTACTGACTGAATGAAAGGAGCTGGCATCTCACTCTCTTTGAATCTTCTTTATCATGCTAGGATTAACAGGAAAAAGCTAAAAATTTCAGAATTGCACCGTGCAATGTGGAGATATTACTGTTTGTGCATTTACAATATTCATTGATTTTTGCCATTGAAAAACGTCCAGAAATGTTTGAAGCTACTGACTGAATGAAAGGAGCTGGCATCTCACTCTCTTTGAATCTTCTTTATCATTCTAGGATTAACAGGAAAAAGCTAAAAATTTCAGAATTGCACCGTGCAATGTGGAGATATTACTGTTTGTGCATTTACAATATTCATTGATTTTTGCCATTGAAAAACGTCCAGAAATGTTTGAAGCTACTGACTGAATGAAAGGAGCTGGCATCTCACTCTCTTTGAATCTTCTTTATCATGCTAGGATTAACAGGAAAAAGCTAAAAATTTCAGAATTGCACCGTGCAATGTGGAGATATTACTGTTTGTGCATTTACAATATTCATTGATTTTTGCCATTGAAAAACGTCCAGAAATGTTTGAAGCTACTGACTGAATGAAAGGAGCTGGCATCTCACTCTCTTTGAATCTTCTTTATCATGCTAGGATTAGCAGGAAAAAGCAAAAAATTTCAGAATTGCACCGTGCAATGTGGAGATATTACTGTTTGTGCATTTACAATATTCATTGATTTTTGCCATTGAAAAACATGTTTTTCATATACCAGAAATGTTTGAAGCTACTGACTGAATGAAAGGAGCTGGCATCTCACTCTCTTTGAATCTTCTTTATCATGCTAGGATTAACAGGAAAAAGCTAAAAATTTCAGAATTGCACCGTGCAATGTGGAGATATTACTGTTTGTGCATTTACAATATTCATTGATTTTTGCCATTGAAAAACATGTTTTTCATATACCAGAAATGTTTGAAGCTACTGACTGAATGAAAGGAGCTGGCATCTCACTCTCTTTGAATCTTCTTTATCATGCTAGGATTAACAGGAAAAAGCTAAAAATTTCAGAATTGCACCGTGCAATGTGGAGATATTACTCTTTGTGCATTTACAATATTCATTGATTTTTGCCATTGAAAAACGTCCAGAAATGTTTGAAGCTACTGACTGAATGAAAGGAGCTGGCATCTCACTCTCTTTGAATCTTCTTTATCATGCTAGGATTAACAGGAAAAAGCTAAAAATTTCAGAATTGCACCGTGCAATGTGGAGATATTACTGTTTGTGCATTTACAATATTCATTGATTTTTGCCATTGAAAAACATGTTTTTCATATACCAGAAATGTTTGAAGCTACTGACTGAATGAAAGGAGCTGGCATCTCACTCTCTTTGAATCTTCTTTATCATGCTAGGATTAACAGGAAAAAGCTAAAAATTTCAGAATTGCACCGTGCAATGTGGAGATATTACTGTTTGTGCATTTACAATATTCATTGATTTTTGCCATTGAAAAACATGTTTTTCATATACCAGAAATGTTTGAAGCTACTGACTGAATGAAAGGAGCTGGCATCTCACTCTCTTTGAATCTTCTTTATCATGCTAGGATTAACAGGAAAAAGCTAAAAATTTCAGAATTGCACCGTGCAATGTGGAGATATTACTGTTTGTGCATTTACAATATTCATTGATTTTTGCCATTGAAAAACATGTTTTTCATATACCAGAAATGTTTGAAGCTACTGACTGAATGAAAGGAGCTGGCATCTCACTCTCTTTGAATCTTCTTTATCATGCTAGGATTAACAGGAAAAAGCTAAAAATTTCAGAATTGCACCGTGCAATGTGGAGATATTACTGTTTGTGCATTTACAATATTCATTGATTTTTGCCATTGAAAAACATGTTTTTCATATACCAGAAATGTTTGAAGCTACTGACTGAATGAAAGGAGCTGGCATCTCACTCTCTTTGAATCTTCTTTATCATGCTAGGATTAACAGGAAAAAGCTAAAAATTTCAGAATTGCACCGTGCAATGTGGAGATATTACTGTTTGTGCATTTACAATATTCATTGATTTTTGCCATTGAAAAACGTCCAGAAATGTTTGAAGCTACTGACTGAATGAAAGGAGCTGGCATCTCACTCTCTTTGAATCTTCTTTATCATGCTAGGATTAACAGGAAAAAGCTAAAAATTTCAGAATTGCACCGTGCAATGTGGAGATATTACTGTTTGTGCATTTACAATATTCATTGATTTTTGCCATTGAAAAACGTCCAGAAATGTTTGAAGCTACTGACTGAATGAAAGGAGCTGGCATCTCACTCTCTTTGAATCTTCTTTATCATGCTAGGATTAACAGGAAAAAGCTAAAAATTTCAGAATTGCACCGTGCAATGTGGAGATATTACTGTTTGTGCATTTACAATATTCATTGATTTTTGCCATTGAAAAACATGTTTTTCATATACCAGAAATGTTTGAAGCTACTGACTGAATGAAAGGAGCTGGCATCTCACTCTCTTTGAATCTTCTTTATCATGCTAGGATTAACAGGAAAAAGCTAAAAATTTCAGAATTGCACCGTGCAATGTGGAGATATTACTGTTTGTGCATTTACAATATTCATTGATTTTTGCCATTGAAAAACGTCCAGAAATGTTTGAAGCTACTGACTGAATGAAAGGAGCTGGCATCTCACTCTCTTTGAATCTTCTTTATCATGCTAGGATTAACAGGAAAAAGCAAAAAATTTCAGAATTGCACCGTGCAATGTGGAGATATTACTGTTTGTGCATTTACAATATTCATTGATTTTTGCCATTGAAAAACATGTTTTTCATATACCAGAAATGTTTGAAGCTACTGACTGAATGAAAGGAGCTGGCATCTCACTCTCTTTGAATCTTCTTTATCATGCTAGGATTAACAGGTAAAAGCTAAAAATTTCAGAATTGCACCGTGCAATGTGGAGATATTACTGTTTGTGCATTTACAATATTCATTGATTTTTGCCATTGAAAAACATGTTTTTCATATACCAGAAATGTTTGAAGCTACTGACTGAATGAAAGGAGCTGGCATCTCACTCTCTTTGAATCTTCTTTATCATGCTAGGATTAACAGGAAAAAGCTAAAAATTTCAGAATTGCACCGTGCAATGTGGAGATATTACTGTTTGTGCATTTACAATATTCATTGATTTTTGCCATTGAAAAACGTCCAGAAATGTTTGAAGCTACTGACTGAATGAAAGGAGCTGGCATCTCACTCTCTTTGAATCTTCTTTATCATGCTAGGATTAACAGGAAAAAGCTAAAAATTTCAGAATTGCACCGTGCAATGTGGAGATATTACTGTTTGTGCATTTACAATATTCATTGATTTTTGCCATTGAAAAACGTCCAGAAATGTTTGAAGCTACTGACTGAATGAAAGGAGCTGGCATCTCACTCTCTTTGAATCTTCTTTATCATGCTAGGATTAACAGGAAAAAGCTAAAAATTTCAGAATTGCACCGTGCAATGTGGAGATATTACTGTTTGTGCATTTACAATATTCATTGATTTTTGCCATTGAAAAACATGTTTTTCATATACCAGAAATGTTTGAAGCTACTGACTGAATGAAAGGAGCTGGCATCTCACTCTCTTTGAATCTTCTTTATCATGCTAGGATTAACAGGAAAAAGCTAAAAATTTCAGAATTGCACCGTGCAATGTGGAGATATTACTGTTTGTGCATTTACAATATTCATTGATTTTTGCCATTGAAAAACGTCCAGAAATGTTTGAAGCTACTGACTGAATGAAAGGAGCTGGCATCTCACTCTCTTTGAATCTTCTTTATCATGCTAGGATTAACAGGAAAAAGCAAAAAATTTCAGAATTGCACCGTGCAATGTGGAGATATTACTGTTTGTGCATTTACAATATTCATTGATTTTTGCCATTGAAAAACATGTTTTTCATATACCAGAAATGTTTGAAGCTACTGACTGAATGAAAGGAGCTGGCATCTCACTCTCTTTGAATCTTCTTTATCATGCTAGGATTAACAGGTAAAAGCTAAAAATTTCAGAATTGCACCGTGCAATGTGGAGATATTACTGTTTGTGCATTTACAATATTCATTGATTTTTGCCATTGAAAAACATGTTTTTCATATACCAGAAATGTTTGAAGCTACTGACTGAATGAAAGGAGCTGGCATCTCACTCTCTTTGAATCTTCTTTATCATGCTAGGATTAACAGGAAAAAGCTAAAAATTTCAGAATTGCACCGTGCAATGTGGAGATATTACTGTTTGTGCATTTACAATATTCATTGATTTTTGCCATTGAAAAACATGTTTTTCATATACCAGAAATGTTTGAAGCTACTGACTGAATGAAAGGAGCTGGCATCTCACTCTCTTTGAATCTTCTTTATCATGCTAGGATTAACAGGAAAAAGCTAAAAATTTCAGAATTGCACCGTGCAATGTGGAGATATTACTGTTTGTGCATTTACAATATTCATTGATTTTTGCCATTGAAAAACGTCCAGAAATGTTTGAAGCTACTGACTGAATGAAAGGAGCTGGCATCTCACTCTCTTTGAATCTTCTTTATCATGCTAGGATTAACAGGAAAAAGCTAAAAATTTCAGAATTGCACCGTGCAATGTGGAGATATTACTGTTTGTGCATTTACAATATTCATTGATTTTTGCCATTGAAAAACGTCCAGAAATGTTTGAAGCTACTGACTGAATGAAAGGAGCTGGCATCTCACTCTCTTTGAATCTTCTTTATCATGCTAGGATTAACAGGAAAAAGCTAAAAATTTCAGAATTGCACTGTGCAATGTGGAGATATTACTGTTTGTGCATTTACAATATTCATTGATTTTTGCCATTGAAAAACGTCCAGAAATGTTTGAAGCTACTGACTGAATGAAAGGAGCTGGCATCTCACTCTCTTTGAATCTTCTTTATCATGCTAGGATTAACAGGAAAAAGCAAAAAATTTCAGAATTGCACTGTGCAATGTGGAGATATTACTGTTTGTGCATTTACAATATTCATTGATTTTTGCCATTGAAAAACGTCCAGAAATGTTTGAAGCTACTGACTGAATGAAAGGAGCTGGCATCTCACTCTCTTTGAATCTTCTTTATCATGCTAGGATTAACAGGAAAAAGCAAAAAATTTCAGAATTGCACCGTGCAATGTGGAGATATTACTGTTTGTGCATTTACAATATTCATTGATTTTTGCCATTGAAAAACATGTTTTTCATATACCAGAAATGTTTGAAGCTACTGACTGAATGAAAGGAGCTGGCATCTCACTCTCTTTGAATCTTCTTTATCATGCTAGGATTAACAGGAAAAAGCAAAAAATTTCAGAATTGCACCGTGCAATGTGGAGATATTACTGTTTGTGCATTTACAATATTCATTGATTTTTGCCATTGAAAAACATGTTTTTCATATACCAGAAATGTTTGAAGCTACTGACTGAATGAAAGGAGCTGGCATCTCACTCTCTTTGAATCTTCTTTATCATGCTAGGATTAACAGGAAAAAGCTAAAAATTTCAGAATTGCACCGTGCAATGTGGAGATATTACTGTTTGTGCATTTACAATATTCATTGATTTTTGCCATTGAAAAACATGTTTTTCATATACCAGAAATGTTTGAAGCTACTGACTGAATGAAAGGAGCTGGCATCTCACTCTTTGAATCTTCTTTATCATGCTAGGATTAACAGGAAAAAGCTAAAAATTTCAGAGTTGCACCGTGCAATGTGGAGATATTACTGTTTGTGCATTTACAATATTCATTGATTTTTGCCATTGAAAAACATGTTTTTCATATACCAGAAATGTTTGAAGCTACTGACTGAATGAAAGGAGCTGGCATCTCACTCTCTTTGAATCTTCTTTATCATGCTAGGATTAACAGGAAAAAGCTAAAAATTTCAGAATTGCACCGTGCAATGTGGAGATATTACTGTTTGTGCATTTACAATATTCATTGATTTTTGCCATTGAAAAACATGTTTTTCATATACCAGAAATGTTTGAAGCTACTGACTGAATGAAAGGAGCTGGCATCTCACTCTCTTTGAATCTTCTTTATCATGCTAGGATTAACAGGAAAAAGCTAAAAATTTCAGAATTGCACCGTGCAATGTGGAGATATTACTGTTTGTGCATTTACAATATTCATTGATTTTTGCCATTGAAAAACATGTTTTTCATATACCAGAAATGTTTGAAGCTACTGACTGAATGAAAGGAGCTGGCATCTCACTCTCTTTGAATCTTCTTTATCATGCTAGGATTAACAGGAAAAAGCTAAAAATTTCAGAATTGCACCGTGCAATGTGGAGATATTACTGTTTGTGCATTTACAATATTCATTGATTTTTGCCATTGAAAAACGTCCAGAAATGTTTGAAGCTACTGACTGAATGAAAGGAGCTGGCATCTCACTTTCTTTGAATCTTCTTTATCATGCTAGGATTAACAGGAAAAAGCTAAAAATTTCAGAATTGCACCGTGCAATGTGGAGATATTACTGTTTGTGCATTTACAATATTCATTGATTTTTGCCATTGAAAAACATGTTTTTCATATACCAGAAATGTTTGAAGCTACTGACTGAATGAAAGGAGCTGGCATCTCACTCTCTTTGAATCTTCTTTATCATGCTAGGATTAACAGGAAAAAGCTAAAAATTTCAGAATTGCACCGTGCAATGTGGAGATATTACTGTTTGTGCATTTACAATATTCATTGATTTTTGCCATTGAAAAACGTCCAGAAATGTTTGAAGCTACTGACTGAATGAAAGGAGCTGGCATCTCACTCTCTTTGAATCTTCTTTATCATGCTAGGATTAACAGGAAAAAGCTAAAAATTTCAGAATTGCACCGTGCAATGTGGAGATATTACTGTTTGTGCATTTACAATATTCATTGATTTTTGCCATTGAAAAACGTTTTTCATATAACCAGAAATGTTTGAAGCTACTGACTGAATGAAAGGAGCTGGCATCTCACTCTCTTTGAATCTTCTTTATCATGCTAGGATTAACAGGAAAAAGCTAAAAATTTCAGAATTGCACCGTGCAATGTGGAGATATTACTGTTTGTGCATTTACAATATTCATTGATTTTTGCCATTGAAAAACATGTTTTTCATATACCAGAAATGTTTGAAGCTACTGACTGAATGAAAGGAGCTGGCATCTCACTCTCTTTGAATCTTCTTTATCATGCTAGGATTAACAGGAAAAAGCTAAAAATTTCAGAATTGCACCGTGCAATGTGGAGATATTACTGTTTGTGCATTTACAATATTCATTGATTTTTGCCATTGAAAAACGTCCAGAAATGTTTGAAGCTACTGACTGAATGAAAGGAGCTGGCATCTCACTCTCTTTGAATCTTCTTTATCATGCTAGGATTAACAGGAAAAAGCTAAAAATTTCAGAATTGCACCGTGCAATGTGGAGATATTACTGTTTGTGCATTTACAATATTCATTGATTTTTGCCATTGAAAAACATGTTTTTCATATACCAGAAATGTTTGAAGCTACTGACTGAATGAAAGGAGCTGGCATCTCACTCTCTTTGAATCTTCTTTATCATGCTAGGATTAACAGGAAAAAGCTAAAAATTTCAGAATTGCACCGTGCAATGTGGAGATATTACTGTTTGTGCATTTACAATATTCATTGATTTTTGCCATTGAAAAACATGTTTTTCATATACCAGAAATGTTTGAAGCTACTGACTGAATGAAAGGAGCTGGCATCTCACTCTCTTTGAATCTTCTTTATCATGCTAGGATTAACAGGAAAAAGCTAAAAATTTCAGAATTGCACCGTGCAATGTGGAGATATTACTGTTTGTGCATTTACAATATTCATTGATTTTTGCCATTGAAAAACGTCCAGAAATGTTTGAAGCTACTGACTGAATGAAAGGAGCTGGCATCTCACTCTCTTTGAATCTTCTTTATCATGCTAGGATTAACAGGAAAAAGCTAAAAATTTCAGAATTGCACCGTGCAATGTGGAGATATTACTGTTTGTGCATTTACAATATTCATTGATTTTTGCCATTGAAAAACGTCCAGAAATGTTTGAAGCTACTGACTGAATGAAAGGAGCTGGCATCTCACTCTCTTTGAATCTTCTTTATCATGCTAGGATTAACAGGAAAAAGCTAAAAATTTCAGAATTGCACCGTGCAATGTGGAGATATTACTGTTTGTGCATTTACAATATTCATTGATTTTTGCCATTGAAAAACGTCATCAGAAATGTTTGAAGCTACTGACTGAATGAAAGGAGCTGGCATCTCACTCTCTTTGAATCTTCTTTATCATGCTAGGATTAACAGGAAAAAGCAAAAAATTTCAGAATTGCACCGTGCAATGTGGAGATATTACTGTTTGTGCATTTACAATATTCATTGATTTTTGCCATTGAAAAACATGTTTTTCATATACCAGAAATGTTTGAAGCTACTGACTGAATGAAAGGAGCTGGCATCTCACTCTCTTTGAATCTTCTTTATCATGCTAGGATTAACAGGAAAAAGCAAAAAATTTCAGAATTGCACCGTGCAATGTGGAGATATTACTGTTTGTGCATTTACAATATTCATTGATTTTTGCCATTGAAAAACATGTTTTTCATATACCAGAAATGTTTGAAGCTACTGACTGAATGAAAGGAGCTGGCATCTCACTCTCTTTGAATCTTCTTTATCATGCTAGGATTAACAGGAAAAAGCTAAAAATTTCAGAATTGCACCGTGCAATGTGGAGATATTACTGTTTGTGCATTTACAATATTCATTGATTTTTGCCATTGAAAAACATGTTTTTCATATACCAGAAATGTTTGAAGCTACTGACTGAATGAAAGGAGCTGGCATCTCACTCTCTTTGAATCTTCTTTATCATGCTAGGATTAACAGGAAAAAGCTAAAAATTTCAGAATTGCACCGTGCAATGTGGAGATATTACTGTTTGTGCATTTACAATATTCATTGATTTTTGCCATTGAAAAACATGTTTTTCATATACCAGAAATGTTTGAAGCTACTGACTGAATGAAAGGAGCTGGCATCTCACTCTCTTTGAATCTTCTTTATCATGCTAGGATTAACAGGAAAAAGCTAAAAATTTCAGAATTGCACCGTGCAATGTGGAGATATTACTGTTTGTGCATTTACAATATTCATTGATTTTTGCCATTGAAAAACATGTTTTTCATATACCAGAAATGTTTGAAGCTACTGACTGAATGAAAGGAGCTGGCATCTCACTCTCTTTGAATCTTCTTTATCATGCTAGGATTAACAGGAAAAAGCTAAAAATTTCAGAATTGCACCGTGCAATGTGGAGATATTACTGTTTGTGCATTTACAATATTCATTGATTTTTGCCATTGAAAAACATGTTTTTCATATACCAGAAATGTTTGAAGCTACTGACTGAATGAAAGGAGCTGGCATCTCACTCTCTTTGAATCTTCTTTATCATGCTAGGATTAACAGGAAAAAGCTAAAAATTTCAGAATTGCACCGTGCAATGTGGAGATATTACTGTTTGTGCATTTACAATATTCATTGATTTTTGCCATTGAAAAACATGTTTTTCATATACCAGAAATGTTTGAAGCTACTGACTGAATGAAAGGAGCTGGCATCTCACTCTCTTTGAATCTTCTTTATCATGCTAGGATTAACAGGAAAAAGCTAAAAATTTCAGAATTGCACCGTGCAATGTGGAGATATTACTGTTTGTGCATTTACAATATTCATTGATTTTTGCCATTGAAAAACGTCCAGAAATGTTTGAAGCTACTGACTGAATGAAAGGAGCTGGCATCTCACTTTCTTTGAATCTTTATCATGCTAGGATTAACAGGAAAAAGCTAAAAATTTCAGAATTGCACCGTGCAATGTGGAGATATTACTGTTTGTGCATTTACAATATTCATTGATTTTTGCCATTGAAAAACATGTTTTTATATACCAGAAATGTTTGAAGCTACTGACTGAATGAAAGGAGCTGGCATCTCACTCTCTTTGAATCTTCTTTATCATGCTAGGATTAACAGGAAAAAGCTAAAAATTTCAGAATTGCACCGTGCAATGTGGAGATATTACTGTTTGTGCATTTACATATTCATTGATTTTTGCCATTGAAAAACATGTTTTATATACCAGAAATGTTTGAAGCTACTGACTGAATGAAAGGAGCTGGCATCTCACTCTCTTTGAATCTTCTTTATCATGCTAGGATTAACAGGAAAAAGCTAAAAATTTCAGAATTGCACCGTGCAATGTGGAGATATTACTGTTTGTGCATTTACAATATTCATTGATTTTTGCCATTGAAAAACGTCCAGAAATGTTTGAAGCTACTGACTGAATGAAAGGAGCTGGCATCTCACTCTCTTTGAATCTTCTTTATCATGCTAGGATTAACAGGAAAAAGCTAAAAATTTCAGAATTGCACCGTGCAATGTGGAGATATTACTGTTTGTGCATTTACAATATTCATTGATTTTTGCCATTGAAAAACATGTTTTTCATATACCAGAAATGTTTGAAGCTACTGACTGAATGAAAGGAGCTGGCATCTCACTCTCTTTGAATCTTCTTTATCATGCTAGGATTAACAGGAAAAAGCTAAAAATTTCAGAATTGCACCGTGCAATGTGGAGATATTACTGTTTGTGCATTTACAATATTCATTGATTTTTGCCATTGAAAAACGTCCAGAAATGTTTGAAGCTACTGACTGAATGAAAGGAGCTGGCATCTCACTCTCTTTGAATCTTCTTTATCATGCTAGGATTAACAGGAAAAAGCTAAAAATTTCAGAATTGCACCGTGCAATGTGGAGATATTACTGTTTGTGCATTTACAATATTCATTGATTTTTGCCATTGAAAAACATGTTTTTCATATACCAGAAATGTTTGAAGCTACTGACTGAATGAAAGGAGCTGGCATCTCACTCTCTTTGAATCTTCTTTATCATGCTAGGATTAACAGGAAAAGCTAAAAATTTCAGAATTGCACCGTGCAATGTGGAGATATTACTGTTTGTGCATTTACAATATTCATTGATTTTTGCCATTGAAAAACATGTTTTTCATATACCAGAAATGTTTGAAGCTACTGACTGAATGAAAGGAGCTGGCATCTCACTCTCTTTGAATCTTCTTTATCATGCTAGGATTAACAGGAAAAAGCTAAAAATTTCAGAATTGCACCGTGCAATGTGGAGATATTACTGTTTGTGCATTTACAATATTCATTGATTTTTGCCATTGAAAAACGTCCAGAAATGTTTGAAGCTACTGACTGAATGAAAGGAGCTGGCATCTCACTCTCTTTGAATCTTCTTTATCATGCTAGGATTAACAGGAAAAAGCTAAAAATTTCAGAATTGCACCGTGCAATGTGGAGATATTACTGTTTGTGCATTTACAATATTCATTGATTTTTGCCATTGAAAAACATGTTTTTCATATACCAGAAATGTTTGAAGCTACTGACTGAATGAAAGGAGCTGGCATCTCACTCTCTTTGAATCTTCTTTATCATGCTAGGATTAACAGGAAAAAGCTAAAAATTTCAGAATTGCACCGTGCAATGTGGAGATATTACTGTTTGTGCATTTACAATATTCATTGATTTTGCCATTGAAAAACGTCCAGAAATGTTTGAAGCTACTGACTGAATGAAAGGAGCTGGCATCTCACTCTCTTTGAATCTTCTTTATCATGCTAGGATTAGCAGGAAAAAGCAAAAAATTTCAGAATTGCACCGTGCAATGTGGAGATATTACTGTTTGTGCATTTACAATATTCATTGATTTTTGCCATTGAAAAACGTCCAGAAATGTTTGAAGCTACTGACTGAATGAAAGGAGCTGGCATCTCACTCTCTTTGAATCTTCTTTATCATGCTAGGATTAACAGGAAAAAGCTAAAAATTTCAGAATTGCACCGTGCAATGTGGAGATATTACTGTTTGTGCATTTACAATATTCATTGATTTTTGCCATTGAAAAACATGTTTTTCATATACCAGAAATGTTTGAAGCTACTGACTGAATGAAAGGAGCTGGCATCTCACTCTCTTTGAATCTTCTTTATCATGCTAGGATTAACAGGAAAAAGCTAAAAATTTCAGAATTGCACCGTGCAATGTGGAGATATTACTGTTTGTGCATTTACAATATTCATTGATTTTTGCCATTGAAAAACGTCCAGAAATGTTTGAAGCTACTGACTGAATGAAAGGAGCTGGCATCTCACTCTCTTTGAATCTTCTTTATCATGCTAGGATTAACAGGAAAAAGCTAAAAATTTCAGAATTGCACCGTGCAATGTGGAGATATTACTGTTTGTGCATTTACAATATTCATTGATTTTTGCCATTGAAAAACATGTTTTTCATATACCAGAAATGTTTGAAGCTACTGACTGAATGAAAGGAGCTGGCATCTCACTCTCTTTGAATCTTCTTTATCATGCTAGGATTAACAGGAAAAAGCTAAAAATTTCAGAATTGCACCGTGCAATGTGGAGATATTACTGTTTGTGCATTTACAATATTCATTGATTTTTGCCATTGAAAAACGTTTTTCATATACCCAGAATGTTTGAAGCTACTGACTGAATGAAAGGAGCTGGCATCTCACTCTCTTTGAATCTTCTTTATCATGCTAGGATTAACAGGAAAAAGCTAAAAATTTCAGAATTGCACCGTGCAATGTGGAGATATTACTGTTTGTGCATTTACAATATTCATTGATTTTTGCCATTGAAAAACATGTTTTTCATATACCAGAAATGTTTGAAGCTACTGACTGAATGAAAGGAGCTGGCATCTCACTCTCTTTGAATCTTCTTTATCATGCTAGGATTAGCAGGAAAAAGCAAAAAATTTCAGAATTGCACCGTGCAATGTGGAGATATTACTGTTTGTGCATTTACAATATTCATTGATTTTTGCCATTGAAAAACGTCCAGAAATGTTTGAAGCTACTGACTGAATGAAAGGAGCTGGCATCTCACTCTCTTTGAATCTTCTTTATCATGCTAGGATTAACAGGAAAAAGCTAAAAATTTCAGAATTGCACCGTGCAATGTGGAGATATTACTGTTTGTGCATTTACAATATTCATTGATTTTTGCCATTGAAAAACGTTTTTCATATACCAGAAATGTTTGAAGCTACTGACTGAATGAAAGGAGCTGGCATCTCACTCTCTTTGAATCTTCTTTATCATGCTAGGATTAACAGGAAAAAGCTAAAAATTTCAGAATTGCACCGTGCAATGTGGAGATATTACTGTTTGTGCATTTACAATATTCATTGATTTTTGCCATTGAAAAACGTCCAGAAATGTTTGAAGCTACTGACTGAATGAAAGGAGCTGGCATCTCACTCTCTTTGAATCTTCTTTATCATGCTAGGATTAACAGGAAAAAGCTAAAAATTTCAGAATTGCACCGTGCAATGTGGAGATATTACTGTTTGTGCATTTACAATATTCATTGATTTTTGCCATTGAAAAACATGTTTTTCATATACCAGAAATGTTTGAAGCTACTGACTGAATGAAAGGAGCTGGCATCTCACTCTCTTTGAATCTTCTTTATCATGCTAGGATTAACAGGAAAAAGCTAAAAATTTCAGAATTGCACCGTGCAATGTGGAGATATTACTGTTTGTGCATTTACAATATTCATTGATTTTTGCCATTGAAAAACATGTTTTTCATATACCAGAAATGTTTGAAGCTACTGACTGAATGAAAGGAGCTGGCATCTCACTCTCTTTGAATCTTCTTTATCATGCTAGGATTAGCAGGAAAAAGCAAAAATTTCAGAATTGCACCGTGCAATGTGGAGATATTACTGTTTGTGCATTTACAATATTCATTGATTTTTGCCATTGAAAAACGTCCAGAAATGTTTGAAGCTACTGACTGAATGAAAGGAGCTGGCATCTCACTCTCTTTGAATCTTCTTTATCATGCTAGGATTAACAGGAAAAAGCTAAAAATTTCAGAATTGCACCGTGCAATGTGGAGATATTACTGTTTGTGCATTTACAATATTCATTGATTTTTGCCATTGAAAAACATGTTTTTCATATACCAGAAATGTTTGAAGCTACTGACTGAATGAAAGGAGCTGGCATCTCACTCTCTTTGAATCTTCTTTATCATGCTAGGATTAACAGGAAAAAGCTAAAAATTTCAGAATTGCACCGTGCAATGTGGAGATATTACTGTTTGTGCATTTACAATATTCATTGATTTTTGCCATTGAAAAACATGTTTTACCAGAAATGTTTGAAGCTACTGACTGAATGAAAGGAGCTGGCATCTCACTCTCTTTGAATCTTCTTTATCATGCTAGGATTAACAGGAAAAAGCTAAAAATTTCAGAATTGCACCGTGCAATGTGGAGATATTACTGTTTGTGCATTTACAATATTCATTGATTTTTGCCATTGAAAAACATGTTTTTCATATACCAGAAATGTTTGAAGCTACTGACTGAATGAAAGGAGCTGGCATCTCACTCTCTTTGAATCTTCTTTATCATGCTAGGATTAACAGGAAAAAGCTAAAAATTTCAGAATTGCACCGTGCAATGTGGAGATATTACTGTTTGTGCATTTACAATATTCATTGATTTTTGCCATTGAAAAACATGTTTTTCATATACCAGAAATGTTTGAAGCTACTGACTGAATGAAAGGAGCTGGCATCTCACTCTCTTTGAATCTTCTTTATCATGCTAGGATTAACAGGAAAAAGCTAAAAATTTCAGAATTGCACCGTGCAATGTGGAGATATTACTGTTTGTGCATTTACAATATTCATTGATTTTTGCATTGAAAAACATGTTTTTCATATACCAGAAATGTTTGAAGCTACTGACTGAATGAAAGGAGCTGGCATCTCACTCTCTTTGAATCTTCTTTATCATGCTAGGATTAACAGGAAAAAGCTAAAAATTTCAGAATTGCACCGTGCAATGTGGAGATATTACTGTTTGTGCATTTACAATATTCATTGATTTTTGCCATTGAAAAACGTCCAGAAATGTTTGAAGCTACTGACTGAATGAAAGGAGCTGGCATCTCACTCTCTTTGAATCTTCTTTATCATGCTAGGATTAACAGGAAAAAGCTAAAAATTTCAGAATTGCACCGTGCAATGTGGAGATATTACTGTTTGTGCATTTACAATATTCATTGATTTTTGCCATTGAAAAACATGTTTTTCATATACCAGAAATGTTTGAAGCTACTGACTGAATGAAAGGAGCTGGCATCTCACTCTCTTTGAATCTTCTTTATCATGCTAGGATTAACAGGAAAAAGCTAAAAATTTCAGAATTGCACCGTGCAATGTGGAGATATTACTGTTTGTGCATTTACAATATTCATTGATTTTTGCCATTGAAAAACATGTTTTTCATATACCAGAAATGTTTGAAGCTACTGACTGAATGAAAGGAGCTGGCATCTCACTCTCTTTGAATCTTCTTTATCATGCTAGGATTAACAGGAAAAAGCTAAAAATTTCAGAATTGCACCGTGCAATGTGGAGATATTACTGTTTGTGCATTTACAATATTCATTGATTTTTGCCATTGAAAAACGTTATATATTTCATAAATGTTTGAAGCTACTGACTGAATGAAAGGAGCTGGCATCTCACTCTCTTTGAATCTTCTTTATCATGCTAGGATTAACAGGAAAAAGCTAAAAATTTCAGAATTGCACCGTGCAATGTGGAGATATTACTGTTTGTGCATTTACAATATTCATTGATTTTTGCCATTGAAAAACATGTTTTCTATTATACCAGAAATGTTTGAAGCTACTGACTGAATGAAAGGAGCTGGCATCTCACTCTCTTTGAATCTTCTTTATCATGCTAGGATTAACAGGAAAAAGCTAAAAATTTCAGAATTGCACCGTGCAATGTGGAGATATTACTGTTTGTGCATTTACAATATTCATTGATTTTTGCCATTGAAAAACTGTTTTCCATATACCAGAAATGTTTGAAGCTACTGACTGAATGAAAGGAGCTGGCATCTCACTCTCTTTGAATCTTCTTTATCATGCTAGGATTAACAGGAAAAAGCTAAAAATTTCAGAATTGCACCGTGCAATGTGGAGATATTACTGTTTGTGCATTTACAATATTCATTGATTTTTGCCATTGAAAAACATGTTTTTCATATACCAGAAATGTTTGAAGCTACTGACTGAATGAAAGGAGCTGGCATCTCACTCTCTTTGAATCTTCTTTATCATGCTAGGATTAACAGGAAAAAGCTAAAAATTTCAGAATTGCACCGTGCAATGTGGAGATATTACTGTTTGTGCATTTACAATATTCATTGATTTTTGCCATTGAAAAACATGTTTTTCATATACCAGAAATGTTTGAAGCTACTGACTGAATGAAAGGAGCTGGCATCTCACTCTCTTTGAATCTTCTTTATCATGCTAGGATTAACAGGAAAAAGCTAAAAATTTCAGAATTGCACCGTGCAATGTGGAGATATTACTGTTTGTGCATTTACAATATTCATTGATTTTTGCCATTGAAAAACATGTTTTTCATATACCAGAAATGTTTGAAGCTACTGACTGAATGAAAGAGCTGGCATCTCACTCTCTTTGAATCTTCTTTATCATGCTAGGATTAACAGGAAAAGCTAAAAATTTCAGAATTGCACCGTGCAATGTGGAGATATTACTGTTTGTGCATTTACAATATTCATTGATTTTTGCCATTGAAAAACATGTTTTTCATATACCAGAAATGTTTGAAGCTACTGACTGAATGAAAGGAGCTGGCATCTCACTCTCTTTGAATCTTCTTTATCATGCTAGGATTAACAGGAAAAAGCTAAAAATTTCAGAATTGCACCGTGCAATGTGGAGATATTACTGTTTGTGCATTTACAATATTCATTGATTTTTGCCATTGAAAAACATGTTTTTCATATACCAGAAATGTTTGAAGCTACTGACTGAATGAAAGGAGCTGGCATCTCACTCTCTTTGAATCTTCTTTATCATGCTAGGATTAACAGGAAAAAGCTAAAAATTTCAGAATTGCACCGTGCAATGTGGAGATATTACTGTTTGTGCATTTACAATATTCATTGATTTTTGCCATTGAAAAACATGTTTTTCATATACCAGAAATGTTTGAAGCTACTGACTGAATGAAAGGAGCTGGCATCTCACTCTCTTTGAATCTTCTTTATCATGCTAGGATTAACAGGAAAAAGCTAAAAATTTCAGAATTGCACCGTGCAATGTGGAGATATTACTGTTTGTGCATATACTTATTCATTGATTTTGCCATGAAAAACGTCCAGAAATGTTTGAAGCTACTGACTGAATGAAAGGAGCTGGCTTCTCACTCTCTTTGAATCTTCTTTATCATGCTAGGATTAACAGGAAAAAGCTAAAAATTTCAGAATTGCACCGTGCAATGTGGAGTATTACTGTTTGTGCATTTCTCACTCGGTGTGTGCTTTGAATCTTCTTTATCATGCTAGGATTAACAGGAAAAAGCAAAAAAATTTCCAGAATTGCACCGTGCAATGTGGAGTATTACTGTTTGTGC